>NC_061092.1:56901373-56927316 GCF_015104395.2 Macrobrachium nipponense
TTATGTTAAGGAATATTCATAAGAGTATTTTCGCCCAGTAACATTAAAACTATGGAAAACCTACTTTTGCTTTCGTCATTATCTGTTGCTGCGGAAATTAATTGTCAGACAAAATACTATATTCATTATGTTAAAACAAATAATCATAAGGGCTTTTAAAGCACATTCTAGAAGATAATATAATATATTCTTAGAATTATACGCACTTTAACAATAGTCCATCCATGAGATCACATTTCGCGCATATTTTAACAGCATGGCACCACTTTTCTGGAACAACTAATGTCTCTGTTCAAATTACGAATTCTAAAAAAAAAAAAAAGCACGGCAAACGAAAAAAGAACAAAAATATTATTTTTTCTTTTACTTTCTGAATGGGAAGGGATGAGACTGCTAATTGAAATCGGCTAATTTAAATGGATCTCTCCTTTTCCTGCTGTTAAAAAATTTTCCCGCATGGCAAGAATCAAACATCTTATCCATTCAATTCAAATGTTCAAGAAACTTTTCACTAGTTTTCATCACTTTCATTTGTCTAGTGCTTCTACTCATGTCTTGCACGATTTTATTTTGCATTTCCAGGTTTAGTCCGTAAGGATTTCTTAATGATTTTCTGTCTATTGCACTCGATAACTAAACAAATCAAAACATCTATCAACAAGCCGAATGAACTTTACTTTGGTTGCTGAAGTGATCAATAGATTTAAAAGGACCTTTGGGCAGCAGTTGTTGCACTGTACCATGGCGAACAATATAAATCCATGGTCAAGAAAATTGCTTTTCTAGTTGTGGAGCAGGCTGCAAACCACATGTATTTCTCTGTTGTTGTCCATTGGATTAATAAAGTACCTTCCTTGTGGTAGCCCAAGGCCAGGTTGTTTACACGTCACGCTCTCGACCTGTGCAGAGGAGGCTTATTTTGGGTCAGAACTGACAAGACCCCTCTATACTCTCTAGACTTTTTGTTCTTAGCTGTCATTTATGTGATGACTGTCCTGCTTACCATTCTTTTGAGAGTTGTTAATCCCCTCTTGTCGTTCTGATTAGGTTTTCTGGCCAACAGACCGATGATGACCACTCACTTACCACAAAGGTTAATCCCATTGACTATCAGCTCAGGATATCAGAACGACAATAGCGGATTAACAACTCTCAAAAGAATGGTAAGCAGGACAGTCATCACATAAATGACGGCTCAACAAGAAGTTCCAGAAGACTGCTGGGCCTTGACCCAGTCTGACCACCTACACATCTCTTGAGAAATGGTCACAGTTAGGGCCTGCAATTACTCGATTGGTAAGTGAAATATTATGTAAATACTTAAAAGTAAAGAAGTTGTACTCAGTAATCTATTGGGTTTATTTTTCCATCTTGAAAGAAAACTGAAAGAAGTTTTTGTTTGGTTTAATTTCGTTTTTATGCCACAAAAGAATGTGGTCAAGGTTATTATCTAAGTGGTACCTCCCCCATGAGAGTTGTTTTTTTCTCTCTCTCTCTCTCACCTCTTCCATGTATCTATTCGGCTGGATGCTGTTTGGTGCTTTCCTGTACTTTGCCTCACGTTTGGTGGGGACCGTTGACTGAGGATGAGGTAAAAATGTATTCGGCTCCTTATCTTGAGAGTTTATACAACCTGAAGGCCTTTGCTGCACCTGGGGGCCACAGTTTTTCCACTGTATTACAAAGGACATTGCTGGAGTTTCCTCTCTCACTGAAGTGGAGTTGTTGTGGAAGCTGTAACCCTGGTGTTGTTTGTGAGGCATCTCCTGTGCCCTAGATGGACGCCCCTCCTGTGGTGTGTGGAGGACTCTACATGTCTGCGTCCTGTATCTCCGACCTGCCTGTTGTCCTTGAGAGGCATCCTATCTTTTCCCCGGTCCTGCTTTCGTCCTGCGAACCTCCAGAGTCGTGAAAAGTTTAATTCTGTTTGGATAGCCGGTAAGGATATATACCAAATTATTATTTTATTGATGTTACTGACGCTGGTTAGTGTATTCCCCAACTGCAAACCTCTTGTAACTTTGGAACAGTTGTTGGACAACCATGGGTGTGAACGGTGGTGCTGCATTTAGCCATCTTTCATGTTAGATAAATCGTGATTTGTTAGCAAGTAATTGTTCCACACACAAACACACACAAAAACACACACACACACACACACATATATATATATATATATATATATGTGTGTGTGTGTGTGTGTGTGTGTGTGTGTGTGTGTGTGTGTGTGTGTGTGTGTGCTCATTTTGAAATAAACATTATCTCCTTTTTCTTTCCCCACATCTCATAACAACATGATGTTCTTTTTTAATTCATTTCGCTCTGGCAATCCATCTGTACCTTGCCCCATTTTATTTTATTTCTTTACGTTATTTCTGTCTTCCCCCTTTCAATTCGCATTCTGTTTACAGACCGTCTTTCAGTTGTCACCACAATTTCATACGCGGTTTCGCGACTCCATTCATCCACTAAGATTGCCTATCCAAAACCTCACATTGCCAATTTCTAAAGCTTATGTCATAAATTGCTGTGTTTCCAGCCATGTTTGTTGACAGGACAGTTTATTGTCTCTTGCCTCTGTGAAAGCGAGGGAATCCTTGAAGAATGATATCCGTATTACGAGAAATGAAAATTCTCTCAATACTTTCTGCCTTGAAAAAACAAAGGGTCAGTTTCACCAGCTCCTTGACCTACGCCTAGGAAAACTTATAAAGCCTTCTACAATATTCCATCCCTGAGCTCTCGGTCTTTCAGTGAGATGAGCTTGGGTATATTAAACGCTGTGTACTAGGGTAGTAGTAGTAGTATTTAAATCCCTAGAATACCGTGAGTATGATCATTCTATGGAGATATCGACAGAAAACGAACATCTTTCATTCATCCTCGATCTTCACTCTGGAATTCTATACAATAACATTTGTATAATATTTCAAACTACACGTCCTTGCCCCAAATAATTTTAGCATTGTTTGGCACTTGCTAAAGTTCATTCTAGTTAGAAATTAAGCCATGATTTTCTATTGGAATTAATAGTTAATATTAGACGTAAATAAGATATTGCAATCCAGTCTTCAGGAGCTAACAAACGTTCAAACCAGAGAGAGAGTGGAACGTTTAAATGCTTGTCGTAAACATTTGTTTCATTGTTCTTCTGATGCAGCTACATTTTAACCATTAGTAATAGACAAAGAACCTTGAGAGTGACTTCAGAGCCAAGTCCTGTACCGCTCGAATGAATCAGATTTTCCTGCCCTTGTATCGATATACTGTTGCCAAGCTGCTATTCTCCTTTCCTTGTCCTCCATCTCCGTATCCTCTTATTCTACCACTCCCATCGTTGCCAATTTAGTGGAGCTTCACACATACGCCGATGCATTTACCAGCTGTTTCAATGAATTCTAGTTGTCATAGTAATGCAATAATGATACAATTGCTCTAATATGTATATATACTACAACAGAAATGCTAATTTCACTTATTTCCCCGGTTTTGTGTAAGTCTTATCTTATACCCAGTTTGGAGGGTAAACACATACCAATTGGCAACACTGACCACTTCCTTGCTAACGCCTCCCATTCTCCTCTCCTCTTACAACTCCAATTTTTGCAATGATCGAACCCAATGTGTGTGACAATAGAAAAATAAGCACTCTGTATTTCATAAGAAATATTATGCCAATTTATATTGTATCTATTTCTCTTATTGTTTCTTGATTATATCAGATAGACTCAAGACCAAAACAGGAAAGTTGGGTAATGTTGCAGGCACATAAACTATCTAAAATAGACCTTGTAACATATTTGAAAATACCAGTGTTACGAGAGAGAGAGAGAGAGAGAGAGAGAGAGGTGAATTACCTGCTTCGCAAGTGACAGAAAGGCAAAGAATGACCTTTATTTATTATTTATTTAACGGACACGTGTGTTCTACTTCCCAATTAGTAGATATAAAAGTATCTTTTATTTCTAACATAAGTAATGGATGCTTTATAGCCTTCCTGTAGTATTTTGTTTCTAGTAAATCTATGACAATAAGTTAAGTTTTATTTTTCCTAGTAAACATAAGCTGCAGTAAATTCTGAAGAATATTAATCTTAAGTACATGACTTGTATTATTTTAAAAGCAATACGAATATAAATACTTTGCAGTGGAATAAGAGCGTGTTTTTATAATCTCTTCTAAAGCTTCACAAAATGATCATAAATCAATAAACAAATTCTACAGAAATCGAAAAAAATTTGTTCATGCGATCAAAAGAATTTTTTTTTTTTTTTGGTAGATAGTTATACCTGAACATATGAAAGGATTTGCGTGTTTATTTACTTATGCATGTATGTATGTATATATATATATATATATATATATATATATATATATATATATATATATATATATATATATATATATATATATATATATATATATATATATATATATATGTGTGTGTGTGTGTGTGTGTGTGTGTGTGTGTGTGTGGTTTATGTGTGTAGAATCTACTGGCAATATTTATCCGATACGTATGTGATTGTAATAGCCACAATGCCCTCTTAACTTCTCAAATTCTTTACTCTTTTTTTTTTTATATGCTTGTCACTACAAAGCCTTGAGATCTAACTTCCAAAGAAATATGAAGAAACCGTGATGACCAGTAGCACTGGACATCAAAATTTCTTCATATTTCTCAATGTTTTGCAGTGACAAACATATCCAATAAGAGAACATAGAGCAAAGAAGAGAGGCATTGTGGATATTCAATTACACACATACTCACACAAGCACACACATACATTGTATATATATATATATAGATATATATATATATATATATATATATATAATATATATATATATATATATATATATGACTGGTAAAAATGTTCTGTTTCAACAGAATTCCATCTAATAAAAAAGAGCCCATAAAAACACCAAAATATAGAGAGAAAAATACTATATTTCAGAGACTGCTGTCTCTCTCTTCAGGTATATGAATGAGAAAAGTTTAGAGAAAAGGTGGTATTTATGCCAAGAGATCCATCCACAGGTAAGCAATTTAGGTCACCCCCCTTGATAATCTTCCTTTAATCTTCTTAAGCATTGGTTGAATGAAACCTTGTCGATCACATCTGAAACCCATGCTCCTTTGAGATGTTCATTACCTGCCTCTTTTTTTATTAAGGCCGATGACATCATTTGACTCTTGTACCGGCAGTTGCTGCTATAAATTATACATGACAATTCCAGTTTTTCTATATGTTTATGTTTCATTTATATGGTTGAAAAAAAATAGCTGAGTTCTGTTGTCCATACCTAACTGGACCGTTTGTGTTGTATTAATTATCTGGGAAATTGATTTTCCTTGTAAATCCGATGTAAGATTGGTCACAGTCCTGGCATGGGATTTCATAAACCCCTGTTTCCTTGGGGAATGTTTTTTGTTGGAACGTTAATCAGGGATTTGGGTAAGGTGTTTGGGTAAGTAAATGCAAAAGGGTTAGATTTTCCGAGGGTCTGAGTCACTGTCTTAATGCTGTCCTGTGGATGGATCTCTTGGTATAAATGCCACCTTTTCTGTAAACTTTTCTCATTCATAATACCTGAAGAAGAGAGACAGCAGTCCTCTCTGAAATATAGTACTTTTCTCTCTCTCTATATATTTTGGTGTTTTTATTGGGCTTCCTTTTCCTTAGATACACACACAACACACACACACACACACACACACACACACATATATATATAATATATATATATATATATATATATAATATATATATAATTATATATATATATATATTATATATATATATATATATATATATAGGCTATGCAGGTATATCACATACATCCATTTAGGAAATCGCAGACAACCACATCAGAAGAAACATTTATTTTGAGAGACGTTTCGCACATACAATGTGCATCTTGAGTCTGTTGAGATAAAAACCAACATACATATTAACATTCAATAAGAGCAGGATTCTTAATTTAGTAAAAATACAAGACTAAAATTAACTTAAAATTGACATAAAGGACTAAAAATTGACAAGTAAAACTAAGAAGTAAAAAGTACAAATAAAAAACCAAATAGTTTCATCAACTTCTCCTAGTCAGGCGCTTTTAATTTCATACACTATATTAGATTTTTTGATCCCAAAAATTCAATAAACGCTAATGGCTGTTTTAATACGCTATATCCCAGGAAAGGTCATAAAATTCAGGATAAATGACAAGCCATAAAGCTTAGAAGCAAATATTTTTTATGCATTTTTATATTAAATATGGTACTAGTTGTTCGTAATAATTTCCTTGCTTCAGAGGCAAATCCCAAATTATGAATCATTTTCTTTTTGAAAGTTGAAGTTCTACTGCCAGAAAATGCACTAAAGGTAGACTGATGACACAGACAAGTTTCAAAATACGGCGTCTTGTTAACGCAGTGGATTTCAACTGTCTCCTAAGCTATTTGTGGGGAAACGGTGCCCTCATTAGTAACCAATAACTCTATTAGTGATTTGCTTTTTATCAATCCCTGAAAGAATTACGATAATGGAACAGTTAATTATCATCATCACCACAGTTCCTTTATGACCGTGATTATCACAATATCATGAATGCTATTAATAATTTATCGCATTTAATGGTGCTCCCACGATAGTGAATACCTGTATTCTATTTATCTGGTATTCAAGTCATATCTGTCTAGATACACAGACACAAAATTTAATGGCTTGTCTGTATATCTGTGCATCGGACGCGAATGTGCAATGAACGCGATGTCTGATGAGATAAGATTTAAGTAATATCTTTATAGCAAGTCAGGTCTCTCTCTCTCTCTCTCTCTCTCTATTTGTAATAAAAGAAACACCCAACGTTCTACTCCCGCTAACAAAGCGAATGGAACTTTCTACTAAATATCGAACCTGATGTTCAGTTTGTCTTCGAGAACAGCCGCTGTTCCCAGTTCTTGAAATGAATGGGCGACCTGAATGGAGAAGAGGATGATTGCCTTTCCCATGCCGAGGGTTGGAAGAAATTAACGAGTAGAACGCAGAGGAAAATCTTTCAATGGTTGGGAACAGAGCTCGAACACAGAAACCTTTCTCATATTTTTTTGTGGAATAACTGTTGATAATTTTCATTCAGTATGTCCTATGTAATCTAGGTACTGGCAAAAAGAAAAAGGGTACAACAATATATACTTATTCATATTCTTATGAAAGACGCAATATTATACAAAATGTTTTATTTCTTATCCTTCATAGAAGTCACTGATAGAGAACTAAAACTGAAATATTCTGCAAAATAGTGTTTAGCATTATAGCGTTGAACTGAAGATTCTTTCCAGTTCACAATTATATAAATTCTAATGTTTCCTTTCATTTCCCATAAAAATAAACTGTATAAAAAGGGCTTCAAAACAAATGTTTAGAAAGAAGACGAAAGTAATAATTGTTTTGATGACTGAAAAACAAAAGGATGTTAGTGATAGTAAAAAAAATCCTTTCGATATTCATGATGAAAATAAGTAGCATGCAAATTTCCAAAAAAGTAATAGACTGGAATTAAATGTATAAATCCACAAAAAGTTTCATTAGTTATATGCAACGTGTATAACAGTGCTATAATAAATCAGTTTAAAAATTTGTACAGTCAAGGTATGTATGTATGTATGTATGTATGTATGTATGTATGTTATGTATGTATGTAGGTAATATATATATATATGCAATATATTAATATATATAATATATAGTATATATATATATATAAACACATATATATATACACAACTATATATATATATATATATATATATATATATACTATATATATATATCTAATATATAATATATATATATATATATATATATATATATATATATGTGTGTGTGTGTGTGTGTGTGTGTGTGTGTGTGTGTGTGTGTGTGTGTGTGTGTGTGTGTGTGCATATATATAAGTGTATATATATATATATATATATATATATATATATATATATATATATATATATATATATATACTATATATATATATATATATATATATATATATATATATATATAATCGAGGAACGACGGACAAAAAACCACACATCACTAGGCTGTCATTTTTTTTTTTTTATTATTTTGCCGACGGTTCGTTATATTTACAGAATTACATCTTCTGGGCTGCACATAAGAAAAACAAAAATATAAAAAGTTAAAAGTATAGTCTAAAAGTTCATTTTAAAATGAAATTAATAAAAATAAAAACACAACCAACCTAGAGGTGAGACAGTATTGTTTCTTTTATTACAGTTATATATTGAAATCAGAAAAAATAAAATAATGTATAAGTAACGTTTTCAAACTTTTTATACAACTGACCTTTCTCAATAGGAAATATTCCGTTATTTGTTAGTAAATAAGACTGGCGCCCTTGTAATTCTAAAAAAAATATATATTTTTTTATTCAGACCTAGTTGGATCGTTTACCTATTAAATACATTGGGATAGAAGAGAAAACTTAGAAACAGGGAAAATTGCTTTTTGATTCTTGACTTGCATACTTACAAGTAAGTATTTTACATGGTAATTTATACGAAACCAGAAACGAAGGGCAGACGAAGACTGACTGTTTTTATTGATGGAGAGACGTTCCATCAGCAGCTTACTCTATAATTTGAAAAATCATCATGGAGAAAGAAACAGTGACACTGATTAGTAGGTTTTGGTTTTAATTACGATACAGAACTTTTGTGCCTTTGCCTTGAAATTTAAAATATGCAGCACCCACTTGTCGGTCTCTCAGTTTTGCAATATTCATATAAACATAAATGAAAAATTATATATATATATATATATAGTATATATATATATATATATTATATATATAGTATATATATATAAATATAATATATACATGAATTTCCAAAATTATTCTTTGTGCTTAATCTACACCTTCCTGACTAATGTCACGCAGTTTACGAACAGAAAAATGAGAACACCTAGAATTACTTTCTAAGTAATTCTAGGTAACATGTATTCTATTCATAAAATTAATATAATTTCTTAAAGGGTAATCAGAATATTAACAACTACAGGAGCGTAGTCTGGCTCCAGGGCACTCGTGAAGTTAACTGAATTATTCACAATCATAAGGGAAAAAGTGCCACCAAGTTGCCAGCAAGTACACTGACCTACAAAATCATGAAGCTACATGAGAATAGGGATCGAGAACTTAATATTAGCAAATACACAATAACACTAGTCACTGGAGCAATATAAGCGAGCGTGAGCGTCACTGGCAATTAGAGTTATGGTACCCCAATATTGGCCTTGGCAGAATGAAGTGAGCGGCACTGTTTATCTACAAGGACAGGTACACAATAGGGGTAGTCTACATGAATCTACATAGTAATCGGCAATGAAATACTGATGTCTGTAAAAGCAAATCTGCACAGTGATTAGTAAGATTTCATTGTATATCAAACCACTGATATCATGCTAAAATGTATCAAGCATAATTCTTTTTCAAGTAGCAAAGTACGATCACTCACTGATAGCAGTATTCACACTTAAAACAATCACTAGGTCTCATAGGGAGATGAAACTTCTAGGAATGGGAATTACAGGAGAAAAACTCAGCTGAAAATTGGAATCCATGACATGACGGGTGTAGAGTTGCACTAGGGCGTTGGCTGTAGGACACAGATCGCTTGAAGTGCTTCACTAGAGGTAAATAAAAAACCAAGCTGGGAAGTGGTTTTCAGGCGTGCTCGCAGGCAGTCTCAATGCACTGTTGTGGTTACTTGAATGTACTAGCTGTTGTCAGCTTCAAGACAGTGGTGGAGGAGAGCAGAGTCTAAGTGATCAGGAACGCGCTGCTTCCGGTAGAAGTACTGCAGCTGTGTGGTAGGCCTTTCTTTACTGGATGAGGTTGACATGACGCTTACTACCGGCTAGGATGAAGTGCAAGAGCAAACGGGATTTGATAGGCCTGGACAGGCTGTATATATACCTGAGTTGGACAACTGGAATCATCTTGTCCACACTTTCTTAGCGAGCGATTTGTCTCAGCCTCCCATCTCCAATTCTTATCTTCCACGTAAACCTAAAAGATCATTTCAACACCAGCAGAATGATGCAAATATAGGGAGAACAATAGAAAAACACGTGGGTCGAGAGAGGCGAGGGTCATGCAGGTGTCAGGAGGTGAAGTCGGGTTGCAAAGGGTCCAACGACAATGGTGTGGGACAAGGTCAGGCAAAAAGTAGGTGAAGTAAAAGGAGACCTCCTGTGAGATGTGTGAATTTTCCCGACTTGGCAGGAAGTTTTCGATTTAATGGCTTTTACTTAATTAGCTTGGGGACTATGCTACAATAGAAAATAGGGAGCAGGTCCCTGAATTGTGGGCGACCTGTCTCAGGATTTTGACATAGGTCAGTAGCTAACCCTGATGGGGCAATGACTCCTCATAAATTATCGTAAAAATATCAATGGGAGGTCATTAGGATCCTTTTTTATCTTCGTTTCTATAGGAATACAAAGAGAGAAAAAAAGTTCCATCAGATTACTCTTAAGGGGGCTCTCAATCCGTTCACAACGCGAAAGGGAAATTCTTAACTGATTCCTAACTTAAAAGGACCGCTACTCTACTTCTCGCTGTTCCTCATCACAACTTTACTTTTGCGTTATTTTGTTGAAACTTATTCCCCGAAAATTTACGTTTGGCTGAAGAAAAAAAAAGAAAAGACGATCCAGAGTGGATACTCATTATGTAAACATTTATTCTTGGATTTGTTGGTTTCTAGGAATGACCAAGGTTTTAGTAGGGGTATTTACGATTCTGAGAAACAATTTTTATAGTTTGTGCTATTTTAATTTTAAGTTGAACTCTATTGTCATTCTCCTCCACAGGGTAGTGACACATACATCTTCCTGGTTGTGATTACCTAAATAGAATACTCTACCGAAAAATGGTACCTCCTAACTCTATCAGCACTGTACCTGAACAAAAAATGGATAAGTTTTCCTTTACTATATTTCAGGGAAAAAAGCTAATTGCTATAAAACACAAGGAATTGCTAGCCCTAAACTTGAAGCTTAATCCTAAGAACACGGTCACCATTGGTTCTCTGTTTAGATGCAAACACAAGTTGAGTCCATTGTTTACATCCAATGTTATGTACAAATATGTTAAGGCCCCCTTTATACCTAAACTACACAAACTGGGAACTCTAACCTGTTGCCAACGGTGCCCTGTCTGTAAGATGTCACGAGGCTTATTAAGACTGCGTAAATATAAAAAATATCATTAATTTCCCAAAGCAATTGGTTATAACAAAGAACAAAATGATTAACAAGTCATAATGGCATAAATACCCAAATCTGCCCATAAAGAAAACCAATAAGATAACATTCTACCTTCCTGACTAAGGTAACACTCTCAAACCCCAAACAAGTCACATTGTCTAGTATTCGTCAGTTATCAGTTAGAGAATCCCATTCCTAATCAACCATGGAATCGGACCCATCTTTTCGATGGGCGTTTTCCCTCCCGACACTTCGAGCAACCGCTTGTTCTCTACTCCTTTGCACAAAGAATGAGTCTTCCACAAGTACCCTGAACCAGTAGGCCTGTAATACGCGTACAAACGAATGCCACATGCCTCGCAAACGGGAACGACCTCTGAGACAAGTTGCTTGTTCAGCAAATACCTTTCTCTCCCATGTGAACTTTGCAGTGTACCACCCCTTGTCTCTAGGCGAGTAGAGCTATGTGACTTTATTATTATATAAAACACTTTAAACATATTATTAGCCATTCCCCCCTCTTTCACCTCTTTAGAAATATATTTGCCCTAGAAATAGTCGAGGGGCCTATTTAGGATGCACAAAAAGGATATTGAAATTTTGCTTGGAACCTCTTCAAGGAGAAAGTTTCAGGAGAGGGTGAAGGCTGTCCAGTCCGAAACAATGAAATATTCGGAATCATTCAAAGACCTATGAAACACACATGGAGGACAAAGATTTCGAATTTATAGGACACGCTCAAAATTAAAACAAACTTCACGTCTCGGAGTCCATGATGATAAAAAAAAAGCTAGTTCCATAGATAAACTGACAGAATTCCTACATGTAACTATGAATTACGTAATGGCCATCTGCACTTTGAATTTCGTTGAAAGATCTTCTTTTCTTATTCTGTATTATTTTTTATGTTTTCATGTTCCTCATTTTGGTGATGGTAATTTCACTGAAATCTTTACTATATTTGATTTTTGTTGTTTTTTGTTATTTTTATTTTGTCTTATTCTAAAATTTATCGACGTAACCAGAGATGACAAAATTATTATATGTCTATTTTACGTTTTTTTTTTTTTTTTTTTTATTTTCTTCTATCTCTCTATATTCTATTTAGTGGGGCAGATAACAGAAAATTCGTGCAAATGATGATACAAGTATCAAATTTGGCACAAGTGTCCTCCATAGTATACCAATCAAATCTGCCCGATTGGCCAATTGAACATCCAAGATGGTGGCCATTTTCAAGATAGCCGCCAAAATAACCACACAAAGTAGATGTTTTGCTTAGAAATATTTGTAGTTTTGTTATTTGCATGATATAAGTGTGAATTCCTATGTCTTGAAGCCTGCTGAAAATATTTTCCTGTTTTAAAATGCACTTTGAGACATATTTCTCTACATTGCCACCAAGATGTTTGTCTTTCTTTGCATAAGTTTTGTCCCGGCTAGTACCTTTTCAAAGTCATGTGTACCATGCTGCTGTTTCGCGATCTGCTACTGTTCACATATGCAACTGCAGAGTGATGTGCAGGGAAGCTCTGCCTGAGAGCACTTGCATCTCCCTTTGCAAACCTTCTTACCGGAGCACTTTGTCAATTCATCACCAGGATTTCCAGTGTTTGGATGCTGGAAAATAGACATACTTGTACCGTGTAAAGATGTTTCAGCTGTGGTCAGTCGGATTATGATCTACGTATAAAAACACTGCTTCTCCTAACCGTGCTAAGATTTCTAGGACTCGGTCATATATGCTGAGCCGATTCTCATGGAGCATTTCAATTATTTGTTTCTTCCTCGTCTTGGCAAACACATACAGGCCCATGTAGACTGCAAAATGTGGCTCCCAGTCCTTGGAATGCCTGTGGACATCCGTTCTTTCCTTGTATTTGGCGAAGCAGTTGTACTGTAGAAGTTGTGATTTCGACGCTCCATGATGGGGTTGGGACTTGATGTCTGCACCATGTTCGATCATGCATACAAACTGAAGCAGTGATGGTGGCACAGCCTGTTCTAAGTCTTTGTCATGAAAATAGCTGCTGAAATTCGACTTCTGATGGAGTATGTCTTGTCTTATTATCCCAGTGGCTTTTGCTAGAGGGATCGCTTCACCATAACGGGATGCTTCTGTTAGGATTGAATCTACACCAGTTTCAACAGGCAACAGAACTTCCCGTCCTTGGCGATTAGCTTGCAGCTGTGGAATGTGCAAAAGCAGCTGATCCTTGAGTCGATTAGGATGAACATCAGGTGAGTCAACACCAAGCTTTTCCAGCCTCTGCTTGTAAAGCTTGGTCAAATCAGCAAGTTTGAAAATCAATGGCCTCTCACTGGAATTTTTCATCTCACAGATGTAGGTGACTAGTTCAGAGAAAGCAATTGGATATGCATCCTTCCAGTGTTCCTGTGCTTTTTCTTGCTCCTGCACCTTTAGGTATGCCCACTCTCGGTTATACAATGCCACCAAACAGCCAGGGTGATATTTCACTTCTTGGGGCTATGGAACATCTCTCCTGAACTTAGTTTGGCGAGAAGTTTTGTATCACTGAGTGTTTTGGCACATTCATTTATTCTCCTATTCACTTGCATTGTCATTGCTTCTCTAAGCTCCCCTCTTTCAGTTTCACAAAAGAAGCATTCTTTTGTTTTAGTTTCTTGGAGCTTTTGCGGAATCTTACTTCTACTGCCCTCATCACTAGTACCTACATGACTTGATCTTTTTTCAGCTCGCCGTAACTTTGTGTTGTTGAACAGAAGCCTGCAACTCTCGTGATATTGTGTCTCATTTTTTCTCAACGTTTCCTCTATCCCAGAACCTTTGTCAAGTCTTGCAGGGTCTAGCTTGATTGGTAGCGCACTGAGTGAGTGAAACAGAGTGAAACAGGTTCGTATATCCATCATCCCCTCTTCTGGCAGGATTGGCCTGGGGAGATTTTAGATCTTCTTTCTTAACTTCCTGGCATAGGCAACACTTGGTCCAGTCTGTTTTCCATGACTGTCCAGTAGAGTTTGCATCCATGATTATGATGACGTTCAGTGTCGAGGGTATATTCTTTTACCACCCTGTACATGTAATAGTATAATAGGCCTCTTGTGTCTTGTAATATACAATAGGCACTTTCCTGTATGGGATACAACTAGGTTTTTGCACTGTTCCATACACCTAATCCGATTGTTCATCCAGTGCCATAAGTCCTGTGCGATCTGTACACCATCTAGATATCTAAAACCCTATTATCCTTGGTTCGGCTCTCCCGCGCTGGCACATCCTGTCCATTCAGGTATAACTGCCTAACTTATTTGGGGTTGATTAGTCAGCATTTGGGATACTAGTAGGTTGTTGCAGTATGATGCCAACATAAATTTCCTTCTTAGCTGACACTGAGCCCCATGCTGAGTTTCACAGCAGTGATGTCACCAATTTGTTTTGATAAGTGTTATAAACTATAAAATATGCATCAGCAGTTTTAAAAACATAGGGTTCACACTTAGACCATGCAATTCGGTCAACTACAAATATTTCTAAGAAAACATCAACTTCAAATGGCTATTTTTGGCGGCCATCATGAATAATGGCTGCCATTTTGGATGTTCAATTGCCCAATCAGGCAGATTTGATTACTATCCCTTGGAGAACAATTGTACCAAATTTGATGCTTGTATCATCACTTGCACGATTATTCTAAAAAATTACCCTTATCTGCCCCAATAATTATAGTTTTTTTGCAGTTTCACCATTTCACTGTTATGTTTTGCTTTTACCAAGGATGTAATTAACGTATCAAATCCACATTTAAAGAAAAATATTCTTAACTTATTACTAGTAGTATGTTCACATTTTTTCAGCCTTGAAAATGCAATTGAGAAGTGTTGAGAACTGTCAGCACAATAAATCATGAAAATGAACTGTGCTTTCCCTCGTTACCCAGTAGATGTTGTTTGAACAGCGGCTCCTGTCATGGTCCTGCATATATATATATATATATATATATATATATATATATATATATATATTTATATTATATATATATATATATAATATTATATATATATATATATATATATATATATATTATATATAATATATTATATAAACGCTCTAGATGTATGCCATTAAAGCAAATACTAACAAATGGCAACTGTCAGCCTAAGTAGTTCATCAGAGAAATTAAAAATAAAACAAGACAAAGAGACAGAATGCACAAATCAATGCACCCATACCCAACACCAGAAGAAGCAAGCAGGCATTAAGAACTCTGTAGATTGGTGGACAAATTAGTAAACATTGCAAAGATAAATGAGGATAAGAAAGTTGCATCAATTTGTAAGGATACCAATAAAAATTAGCGTAGAGTAAACCTGGTGAACTCACACTTGAGAAAAACAGAGTTACTGAATAAGTTTTTTACTAATGGTTTTATAATTGAAGACAATACCTCAATCACTGAACCAGCTAATAAATATGAAGGGCCATAGCCGTTGGAAAAAATAATATTTACAGAAGAGGACATTAAAAACAAAATAGATAAACCTAGCAAGTTCAAATATCCTGGCCCGGATGGGAATCATCGAAGAGAAATTAAAGACAAAAAAGAAGATAGTTCATCACCTATATAAACTCTTCAGAAAAAGCTTATACTTAGAAATATTTTTCTAAGTATAAGCTTAGAAAAAACTGAAGGTCACCAAAAAGGATGAAAACTAGGTTAGGTGCACCTCCCACCCCCCTTTTACAGAAAAGGTCCGAGAGAAGCACCAGGAAAATATCGACCAAATTGTATAAAGTCAGTCCCTTGTAAGGTTTTTGAGACTTTAATTGCAGATCAAATTGTGGATGACATTGATAGAAACAACTTGTTAAAATCCAACACGGTTTCAAACAAAACTCATCCTGCCTATCAAACCTCTTGGAGATTTTGCATAACATGTTTAGTATCTACGAAAGTAGTATTTTTTTGAAAATATGGAATTTTATGCAAAATATATAATTAAGGGGAAAAATACAGATGAAGTAGGAAGAAAAAAAAATATTTCTAAGTGTAAGCTTACAATAAGCTGTCCGCAAATATGGACGCTAGGACAAAGGGATATAAAATCAAGTTTTCAAGCTGTCCTCAAATGAAGCCACTGGAACAATAGGTTTTAGGTTTATATTTCCTAAATAATGTATTATCTTTTTAGATAAAGATAAAAAAGATACCTATTATCAATTGTACTTGAATGTTATGAATTCTCACCTAAATTCTATCTAATATATTTATATATATATATATAGTATATATATATATATATATATATATTATATAATATTATATATATATTATCTATATATAAAATGTTATTATATAAATAATATATACTATATATATTATATATATTATAAATAAAAGTTTATATATAGGGTATATATAGATATATATATATATATATATATATATAATATATGTATATATATATAATATATGTAATATATATATATATATATATATATATATATATATATATATATATATATATATATATATATATATATTATATATATCTGTTGACCATTGTATAATAAGGCGCCCTATGTGGTAATGTTAGACTTGCGATAATTTTACGCTAAGTCGGTTGGTATTGCATTCTTCCATCTTTCAATGGAGTGTCTTGGGGTTTGTAGATCACTTAGGAAGTCGGGATTATCTTCTTGTTTTATGACGACGAGGTGTTAAAACTCATGATGATTCGGTGAGGAGGTTCTTGTAGAAAACACGAAGTATAAAAATATATATATTCTTCTTAGTTTGTTTTACATGGTGAAGATCAGGTATGATTGTACAAGTCTTCTAATAACGATAGCTTGATCGCTTCTGCCAATGATGATGGCTAATCCTATTCCTCTACATGATAAAGCTTAGGTAAAGAGGTACAGGTCTTCTAATGACGATAGCTAACTCTATTCTCCTTTTCTACATCTCTGTTACAAGTTATGAAGGAACAGACAGTAGTTCGAACATATGAACATACATACAATGACATAGTTACATACGAACACACAATCAAAATGAGACACATACAGATCACGTAGGCCGCTTGAGCTATAGGTCACGGTGTTTGTCTCAAGCATGAAGCTGGACTAAAGTTTATAAACAATTGAATGACTACAGGTGACGGCATGTTATCTTAGCCTACTTTTATTGTATACGTCATCTTTAGCGTCTCTAGTCTGATCACATTCCTGCAAGCAATCTGGTTGACCTCTTTAGTTTTAGTCTTTTATATATATGGACTAACATTCCATATTTTTATTATGTAAACACTTACATTAGCTCGGTCAGCTACCAAAACCAACTACTGAATATTACTCAAACTTGACTTGCATTTGACTTATAGGAGTGTGATACAGGCACTATGTGAATATATATATATATATATATATAATATATATATATATATATATATATATATATATATATATATATATATATATATATAAGTAAATAAAAAATTCATGGTGTACATGAATTGATTCAAGTAATAAAATATAAACAATCATATTGGTAAATAATAGTGATCACGTAATATATAATGCTACAGTTTTTCACTTCATCTCATTAGATACATATGCTACAGAAAATACTAATGTACTCTGACAATTGCATAGAATGAAGATTAACATGATAAAAAATCATATTTTAACTGATAAAAAATGTCATATATGAATTGATAACATTATTAATGTTTATGCTGATTGATTCGTTGATTTTTATGCTAAATGTTATATATCTGATTCATTAATTCATATACTAACTCATAAATAACTGCAGATATTGGTAAGATAAAAGGTAACAGATTGATTATAGCTTACCTGATTTGTTTATACACTATGTATATGGATTCATATAATTATGATTAATATATGTGCAATTAAAATAGATTCCTATTGCGTACACGCAAAGATATATTTTGATTCCGTTATTTATGATCATTTATATATAGATTCCTAGTGCGTACACGCAAAAAATATATTTCGATTCTGTTATTTATGATCATTTATATATATAGGATACATGACCGAGGTTATACTACTTCACATTCAAACTAGCGTTCGAACAACTTTTCGTCCATTACACAGTTCCAGACAACCACCTATAGCCAAATGAAACGGCCAATTTCACAGGGTTAAAACAAGGGGAAATTTGCCTGGGCGGGTCCAACGTTCTATTTTGCGCTCATACTTATTCTTTGCGTCCTAAGCTACACGATTACGTTCGCGATGAATAAAACTCCATCCCAGCACGAGTCCTTCGCCAGCAAAGTAGAGTTGAATATCCTTCGGGTCGTAATTTGTCGGAAGTATGTCCCTTTTGTAGTCGATTCGACAGCCGCCGGAGCATTCCGCATTAAAACGAGATTAACGACGGGATACGGTGTCGGTCGAAGAAGTCCATGATGGTGCTTATTCCTTTCACATTGTAGGCGGTTGTTACTCGACTGCCGTCGTCCGCAGCGACGAACGATTTTTTTGAAGTTGCGATGGTGAAACTCTCGTACTGCAGGATACTGTAACAGGTTCCATTAATCAGCCTGCAAGTGAATTATACTTGTCACAAGGGCAAAGTAAATTCAGACGACATCCAAATACAGGGGAGGGGAGAGAGCCATTTAGACCAGACTTAACCCACATGAATTCGCTGATATTTTGGAATTCAAAAGAGTCAGCTGTACAAACTTTTTTATCCATGGCATTAACAATGAGTGAACCTATCCAGGTCTATGATGACTGTAAAATATCCATAAATTATAAAAAATAAACAGATATCAATACGAATCCCAAACAGAAAATTCGATATTACTGGTAGTAAATTACTAGACAAAAGAAGTGGGAAACGGAGCTATTTGTAAGATTGCCAGGCAACATAAAGAGTCAAAGAGAAGATTAATCATGATTCTGAATTTCTCTATGCTAACTGAAATTAAGTTGTGATAAATCTGATCCTATGTGCCCCTATAACAAAAGTTTCATATTTCAATTTTCTCGCGCGCATCCTCTGAGGTTAATTTTAAAAACTTTAATAGGTAGGAGATGCAACGAACAAAAATCCACTATGTAACTAATTTCTAAATAAACTTTGGGTTTTTCAAGAAAATGTGATATTTTTCCCTCCCATGAATGTTTTACTTGATTGTAATAGGCTAATGTTGCAAGTAAATATTTCATATACATATCTTGATACTTCTAAATGTCTATGAGTTCAGAAAAAATTAATTCATTTTGTTGTTATAGAAATTCTATTTGCTTATTTTGTTTATTAATTTTAAAATGATTGCAACTCCTTAGTTGGCATTGCGCATACGGATAGACACGTTCCTGCCTTCCCCATGAGAAGTTCTGGGCTAAGCATTCCTTTCTCCAGTCAATCTGCTTTGCAAGCGCGAGATGAAGCCTGTGCAAGCAAGATATTTGAGGTTAAGGGAATCAATGCTGATATGGCAAACGCGACAGACCTTCTAGAACTGATGACGTCGTCACCAGCTTAAGAGTTACGTTACTTGCTGTAATAAATACGACTTTAGGATAAATTTTTTTGTGTTTTAATACTCGACCCACATGAGAAGAATGTCTGAAAAAAAAAAACAGTACCAAAATTGAACAATATATTAGTTTCATGTTGGAAATCTGCATAATTGTAATTATGTTAAATTAAATATTCCTTATTCAAACTAATGAAAAAAGGTTGGTTTCCATACAAATTCTATATATATTATTAGCCCTGTATAGATTCATTATAGGATTATTCCATAGATAAGATTTTCACTTCTAGACTTCCTGACTTTAAAATCTCTTTTATATTTTATTTTATTTATTTATTATTTATTTATTTATTTATTTTTTGACTACGATAAATCACCGGGACAGACAATATGTCAGTAGGTTTTGATATGGTGTTTGAACTTTTAGCTTATTTGTCATTACTAAAGCGTTAAGTTAGAGTTCAAATCTTAACGCATATATGGATTTGGATTATTTAATTAAACCTACTGGTACGTTTTGCTTATTGATTTTATCGTGATTCCTTTTATATTATAATTTGTAACCCTTCCGACTTCTTACGGAGTGTATTATATTGACTCCACTTGTATCCATATTTATTTTATTTTTTTTTATATTTATTTATTATATATTTTTTTATATATATTTGATAAATTAATAATGTTGGCTTGAATATGTGGAAAAGTGTTCTAGCGGCGTACCGTATAAGGCTACTTGCGGCATCAATTCTATAGATATCAAGATATAAATGATAAAGGTATTTAAAACCGCGAGAACCGCTATAATCCAGTTCGGATCCAATATCACGAGTTGTAACTCGTAAGACATTGACACTTCCTATTTAATTATCCGTTATTCTACCAAACCGATTGACTCTGGGTGATAAAATATATAATTGGTTTTCTTAATGGAAAGGAATTCACACCACGTGTTATGGAGATTATTATTGATTTACACCACCCAAATCAGATTATCATGTGTTGAATTCCATGTTTACTGATTTAGCACTCATAAATATTCTAATGCACTCAATTGCGGTGTTTGTTTTTAGTGCTATTACTTCTATATAACGTGTCAAGGAACTATTAACACTAAGAAGTGTTCCTCTGTCAGACTCGTAATTCTGTTAATAATTCTAAGTATATTCTTTCAAGGATTGATTGGCACAGGATAGGCCCTTAAACTGACAGGTGTCTTAGTGTGTCCCTTGTTTTCATGACACGTGTTACAATCAGTTATGTGCTTTTTATATCTGGTAACCATTGTAGGTCAGTAAAATAGTGATTTGGCTTTCTGTGACATAGTAGGGAACCCTGGATGACGGAATGCAACCAGTTTAGGACGATTGGTATGAAAGAGATTATTACTACTACCTGGTCGTTAGTCACCTGCTGTGTTCTTCGGGTTTTCCTCGTCACGGACCTACATATAATACTACATTTGATTACATAATTCTGATACACATACTTTAAATATACTTTTGCTTTAGGGTTTCTGCTCGAAGTGTTTATGTTTGCTTAGCCACTGACCCTGTTTCCGTTCGAAGTGTTTATTGTTTTTTGCTTAGCTGCTGCTGACCCTGTTTTTGTTCGAAGTGTTTTATTGTTTTGGTGTTTATGTTTTGCTTATCGCTGTTGACACTTGCTTTGTTCAGTTTGTAACAGTTCTGCGCTCAAACCAAGATATCAATGCTCGCGATCTCTTGGTTAAGGAATTTTCTTGTTTAGATACGGTTTTAACAATAGCACGGATGTTTCTATCTCTTTTAGTCTAATAATGGTTCTTTGCAGTATGGTGCGGGATTGCTGGATAATGAGTCAGCTATGATATTTGCTTTCCCAGGTAGATATCTTATCTTGGCTCCAAAGACCTGAATGATCATTTGTCACCGAGTTCCCTTTGGACTGTGATTAAAGCCTTTGAAAAACTCGGTAAAGGACTCATGTTCAGTAAGGACTTTATCAGGATATCCATAGATTATGAACTTGAAATGTACTAGTGAGTTTAACGATACCTAGCCCTTGCCTTGCCTATTACTGCAGATTTCCTTTCAGAGGGCTTTAGTTTACGTGAATAAAAGCTATAGGAAAGAACTGTTTATCATACTGAAGTAGTACCCCTCTTACCCCTGGTCTGAGGCGTCTGTTGCAAATAAAAAAAAAATCCTTATTTAAATCAGGTATTTTAAGTTTAGGTGAGCTGCATTTTCCGCTTTCAAGATATCGAACGCCTGTTTATGCTTTTTAGACCATAATAAATCTACGCTCTTCTTCGTAAGATCTGTTAACGGAGCTGTCCATGATTGAAGAGCTACATATTTACATACGATTGTAAT
Organism: Macrobrachium nipponense; assembly: GCF_015104395.2. Classification (NCBI taxonomy): domain Eukaryota; kingdom Metazoa; phylum Arthropoda; class Malacostraca; order Decapoda; family Palaemonidae; genus Macrobrachium; species Macrobrachium nipponense. The sequence goes on from NC_061092.1 coordinate 56,923,530, forward strand.
ACCCACTACAGCGCAAAACAAAGTGCTGGTATCCCCCTTTTACGTTAACTAGGGTACCGGAAAGTTTTATGAATAGCCGACACCTTACCATGGACTACTTTAAGACCTTGCTAGACACATAAAACCTAGATAAACATGTTCGGTTTTTAAAAACTCACCATTTAGATATTTTACTCTGAGATTATTTGTCTTTGTCTCTGTAGCACTAGCTCTAGTTTATGTGAAGTACTTCTAAGGTATTAGAAAAGATTACAAGATCATCCATATAGGCATGTAGGGTATCCCCTAAAAGTCTCCAAACACTATATTGTAATTGGGGTGCAACGTAAGCCGGAGGCATACGTAAAAATTGAGAATGTCCCCTGAGTTGTGCTGAAAACGGTGTATGAGGTACAATCACTTAGGTTAATGGTATCAGGTAAAAGCTTTTAAGTAAGTCCAAGCTGGTGAAAAATTTATTCTAACCTAACAGAGATAAGATGTCGTCGGTACATGGCACTGGAAACTATCGGGAGTTGTTTCCTTGTTTAAGCGAGAGAAATCTACGCAGATACGCCAGTCCGATCTTTTATGGCATGACGTTTGAGGAAAAATTATAAGGGCTATTTTGATTTCCTAATGACACCTATTACTAACATTTTTCAACTTCGTCATTTATCTCTATTTTGAAATTCCATTGAGAGTCTATACGAAGGTACGTATATAGCTTTATGTTTGTCCTTAGACTGTATTTTGTGTTAAATTACATCCTTTTTTCTCCCAGAGATCACTCGCTAGTGGAGAAACTTCCTGGTATTCAGGTAGAAGATAAAAAAAAAAAATTCTGCTGAATCACCTCTGCTTGAATGACTTTACGGATATTACTTTAGATAGATTATCAGAGAGATTCATCCACGACTGGTTGGGCGTGATTAAAAATTAGCAACAATAAAAAATGCGATATTTATAACTTCCGTATCCACGATATGTATACGTTTGTGGATCACTAGATTTAACTTGTTGCTGCTAGTCACCGTGTCTAGGCTTTGTTCGCGGAAATCGTTATATTTCAGAGTGTCGGGAAGGATTAAAATTTCATTTCCCAGCAAAGTCTTTTTACACGCACTAAACATTCGAGGTACATGATTCTCGAGATTTTGAGTGCAAACTGCGACTGCGGTTTTGAGAAGAATTCTGTTGGGTCATTTGAACAATGTTACGATTTATGAGACAAATGTATAGTTCCTCTATATAAGTTATTATTTGATTAACTGTCTCTCTTTGTTCAAACGGATTTTAATATGTTTGAAGGTTTATAGGATTTTCCTTTGATATAAACACGCCTTATTTTGCAGGAGGATAGATACAGATCAATGTTTTTTATAACTATAGAGGTATCTGTAAGCGCTCGCTTATCCGGATTCTCATTAGGGAAGTTCGAACACAGACGGTGAGTCCGTAAATACGGATATTACGTGTACTAAAGAAATAAAACAAGATATTCTAATTTTTTACGGCGCGTACAGTTGGGCTTAATCCACCACTACTTATAATAACTTAGGTATTAAAAAAAAACGATAACCTGCTCTGATTACTTGATACGGTCGTGTGTTTCATAGGAAAAATCCTTTTTAATTCAAAAAGATATTGGCATGTATGAACCAACATCGCTTTTCCCCACTCTGCTAGAGTCGCTTATTGTGTGGAATTTGCTATGCTTTGAACACTCGGCAGATTTAACTAACCCTTGACCGCCTGACTGATAGGTGACACAGTAACCGAGTTTTGCTTGTTTGATTCTGAAAGGGCTACTGTTTCTATTTCTTTTTTTGTAATAATTAGGATCCTTCTCTTTATTACCATCGGCAACGTATTGTGTGTTTTTAGCATTATGTTGCTGGTTACGTATAAAGCATGAATGACGAACTATTAGGAAACTGAGCGGATTACTATTAAGACAAGTTATCTCTACTGTATTCAATATTAACTGTTTTTGTACTTCATTCTTTGCTAAAATTTGAAATAGTGAGGGATCCTGGTCAGCGCATTTAGCCTGATGAAAGTTTTTTACAGACATGTTATTCCTTGCAATCCAGCCATATTTTAAAAGTTAAGTTGAGTCATTGAGGTTCGATATTTTATATAACTCAAAAAACTCAAGGCTAAAACTGCGATCGGGACTTTGCAAAGGAGCATTTATTGTCATGGCCCGAAATAGTGTTACCTCTAATGTATCTAGATTTGTACGGGTGTTCCACTTGTTTTTTGTGTGTTTTCTAATCACTACGGTGCTTAACGACCCTATCCATGCATCTGTATAAATACAGACGTCCACTGCGTAAACGCATATTCACTGTTTAATATGATTTGTTACGTAAGGGATTAATAAATCACCCCAAATGATAAAATTAACATAGTATATGATTATGATATTTCAGTAGAACTTCTGGAAACAGACACTCAAAGATAAAAAACTCGCAGTAGCGAAATCTCAATGATGTAGATAATTTCTGTAAAAAAGTAAGATTAAGAATGTCTCGTAACTTCAGCCACAGGAATAACGAAATTCGACCTGCAAAGGAAACACTCAAAGTTACTTTCAAATGAATAAAAAATTGGTACTTAGCTTGCTTTTTGTGGGAATCACGGTGTTCCGATAACGACACACGGCCTTGGTCCTCCTTCTCTATTTAGCGGATGACCTAGTTTGGCTTCAGTTTCCCCCCTTGTGCGCGTTGTTTCAATGATTCGCCCGCCCTTGAAAGATCCGATGCTGCAGACGCGTTAGGTTTGTTTCTTGAAGTGCCGAAACGCTCACTAACGATGTTTTCTTGAATGATTCTAATGAGAGACGAAGCTTGCGTTGCCGTAGGGAAAAGACACGTCGATTTTTGTTTCTTGAAGTTATTCACTAAACGATGATACTAAGTTGCTTGAAGAATCTCTTGCTTTTCGTCGTCGGTGAAGTTCTTGTTGTTTTCTGAAGTCGCTCACTAAACGATGATACTAGGTTGCTTGAAGAATCTGCTGCTTTCGTCGTCGTTGACTTCATGATTTATTATTCTGTTTTATCTTCGGAGAAGTTGTAGAGTCCTTTTGGTACGCTTGCCACCACTTTTAGGCTGTTGCCTTGTATAATAAGGCGCCCTATGAGGTAATGTTAGACTTGCGATATTTTTACGCTAAGTCGGTTGGTATTGCACTTCCATCTTCAATGGAGTGTCTTGGGGTTTGTAGATCACTTAGGAAGTCGGGATTTATCTTCTTGTTTATGACGACGATGTGTTTAACTCATGTTTGGTTCGGTGAGGAGGTTCTTGTAGAAAACACTAAGTATAAAAAATAGATATATATTCTTCTGAAGTTTTACATGGTGAAGATCATGTAGGCGACCAGGAAGGCAGAGGTCGGAAGTAAGGCTCATAGCCTTGACCGTCAGGTATGGCAGGGGTAACTGGATTTTTTTTTTTTTACTTTTTTTTTTCTTTTTTTTTTTCTTTTTTTTTTTTGTGGGGGGGGGTTGTATATACCGGATTAACATCCAACTCTCTCCTAATAAGTAGTTCAAGGTAAGAATACGGCGCCGGAACAAACCTCAATTACATTCTGGTGTCGTACCATCGCTCTTACCTAATTGCCCTTCATATTTTTCCTCTGCATCCCACGTAAGAGATGCTCCACAATCGAAGAGAGCGAGGCTTGACGAAAAACATTTAAAAACTGCAATGGCGGACAGCATTGCAACCCATAATCTATTCAAGGAGGAGAAATCTTTCAAAAACATACAATACCTCATACAAAAAAAAAA
>NC_061092.1:56927816-56992905 GCF_015104395.2 Macrobrachium nipponense
AGATTTTATGTGGTCTGAATAAAACTCAGTTTATGCTGACGCACATGCAGGGATATTATTGCAGGGTAATGCAGACCATCTCCATCAAGGTCTCCCTTATTTGCCATATAAAAGTAGCAATGGTAATCTGGCTACAGCTCCAGATTTCAATATTGATATGATATTAGTAGTTGTCTTTTATCTGACCTTACATTGAAGGAAGTTTACTCCCTACAGAATTTTCCATATTAGACGAGAAGGGAAACCTTATAGAATCTCTGATTGAAAAGCGTTAAACGTTTGTACCTGTTTTGGGGGCGAATTGTTCCAGATATTTGTACATGAGTAATGGAAGCCCAGAAGCTGAAGATTCAGATCTGAATAACAAGCTAGATAATTAAGTATGGCATTGATAATATAGTAAGAGATGGTGATGGTAGCATTGTGGTCCCTCTTTTGTGGAATTTTAAGTTGGCTCATTTATTGGGTGCAAATTATGAATTAGCTTTAATGGCGTTGAAATGTAATAGAAAAATCTTCAAACAGAAGAAAATAAATTATTCCTTATGGACAAGGTATTTAAAGACCAGTTAAGAGTAGAATAATTCAGATAATTTGACAATCTTCCCCAGTTCCTAGAGGGAACACCCAAGTTACAGTTTCCTTCCCCACATGGGTGTATTCAGACTGAAACGTTAAAGAGGCAGGACGTAACAGAAGTGAGTTATGAAATTGCAAACCTGATTGCTAAACATTCCAAGGCATTTTCAGAGGGAGATTTCATTAAAAGTGTATTCTACTTGCTGCTCAAAAACTTTCTCCAGATATTTTGAAAAAGTTTGAGAATATCAGTTTGAATCGTATGACAGTGCAACGTCGTATTGTTGATTTGTTGGGTGATATAGTAGACCAGTTTGATGTTACATCTACGGCTCAGCTACTTGTATTGTACGTGGTGTGACAGAGGACTTTTCTATTCATGAGGAACTCGTAGGGCTCAGTTCATTGAAGGGGCAGACAACTGGTAGTGATTTACTTAATGGACTTTTAGAACAAATTTCAGTAATTGAGTTAGATTTGGACAAGTTAGTAGGAATATCAATGATGGGGCTCCCTGCAATGATAGGCAAGCAGAATGGATTGGTGCAGCTATTGATTAAACACCTGGAGAGCGAAAATAGAACTGAAACAATTTCATTGCATAATACATCAACAAAATTTGTGTGAAAAGAACAACTGGACTTTGATCATGTAATGAAAGTTGTAGTTTCTACAGTCAATTTTATCAAGTCACGCTCAGCTTTGCATCACCGGCAATTCAAGCAATTTCTTGATGAAATTGAAACAGAATATGGCGATTTAGTGTTTTTTCACTCAAGTAAGGTGGTTAAGCAGGGGAAAATACGCTGAAAAGATTTATCAGTCTTCTGGATGAAATGAGATATTTCTTAATGAAAAGAATAAGATGGTACCAGAACTTACAAATGCTGACTGGCTTTGTGATTTGTCATTTCTTGTAGATCTCACAAGTCATTTAAATAACTTGAATCATAAACTTCAGGGGAATAAACCAACTTATTTCTCAGCTAGCCATTATGTGACAGCTTTCGAACAAAAACTAAAATTGTTTCAGTTACAGATATTTAAAGGAGAGTTAGGACACTTCCCAAATTACAAACTTAGTGTGAGAAACACAAAGTATGCAATAGACATGAATATTATGCAGCAAAATTAGGAAACTTATGGAGGCCTTTGAGAGCCGATTTGAGGACCTAAAGAAAGAAGTCAATGATTTGAAGTTGTTCAGCAACCCCTTTTCTGTATACTCCTGATGAAGTAGAATTCGAAGCACAAATCGAACTGATTGATCTTCAGAATAATGACAGCCTTCGTACCAAGTATAATGAAGGGGACTTGCTCAACTTTTCATAATTGCTTGGCCAAAAGATCAGTTTCCTTATTTGAGAAACAAAGCTGCGATTTATGCAAGCTTATTTGGCTCTACCTACATATGTGAACAAACATTTAGTCGCACAAACCAGACCAAGTCAAATATTCGTAGCAGGCTAAGTGATCAAAATCTGCACTCTGTTTTTAAGACTGGCAACCACAAATTTCCATCCATCTAACATATAAAAACTTGTACATGAATCTCGTGTAAAATCTAGTCTAGTGGCCCTCGACTAGATATATGTTTGATGATGTGGCCCGAGTAGCTCAAAAGGTTGTGCACCCCTGCGTTTAAACCATTAAGTGTCGGTTGTGTACCTCTCCAATCTTTGTCAAAAGAGTAAGGGTGGGGGTTAACAATTAGTCACAGCCAAGCCATTTTTCCAGGCCCTACCTTGAATCAAAAGATTGTGTCAGCTTTATTGCATTTTAGGTTTGGATTTACTTTGCTGCCTTTTGATATTTGTCAGGCTTTTAATAATCTGATGCATCGTATTACATCACTAGGTTATACGCAATGATGATACAATACGTGGAAATGCAAATGTGTGCACATGGCTTCAGAGTTATAAATTAGACCAGTATTTACACATATATTTCCATAATATATGCACCGTCTGATATGGATGATGATTTGGTCATCGGTGTCTTGAAGACATTATGGGAAGGTGCACTCTCAACACAACAGGTTCTCCTACAGAAGAAGAAAAGAAATGTTGAATGATATCCAACCGGCAAGGATAGAGGTAAGAGAGAGCATTCCTTTATCGGTTAACATATTTGGACACAGTAACTTATTTATTGAGATCAACCTTAAAAATGGTATAAATGCAGATGGACGACGCATCTGGCTGTAAATTGTACTATGGTAAGTGAATCCAGATCAAATATTTTTAACATGGTTGATTTTCCGAATCTTCCTAGAGTTAATAATCGTTGAAATGCATTAGAAACGTCGGATGTGAGTTGAAATGAGGCCGATGTTACTTCAAAAGTATTGAATACCTGTGTCAATGAAGAATCAGAGAAAGACCAGGAGCTACACACATGATAAATAGTATGACTGAAGATAGTCAACGGAAGTTGAATGTATGCAGAGTTGATTCAAACCCAAATACAGGTGTGCAGGATATCGGTGGTGATGAGGTAAGAGTGATAATGACAACATTGCTACGTAGGGGTCACAGATGAAATGACCTTCGGGAATGCTTCTGATATGGAATTATTTGCCAGCATAGTACTTGGCAATGAGGTTGAAAATGAAGTGCGGATCTTGGACACAGCTACTGAAAGCCAGAGGAGTATTAATATGGAAAGGGTTGGCATGATGAAACTTATATACGAGAGAGGATTTATCACAAGAGAAGAGGAAAGGAACGAAAATGCAAAGCAATGACAGTATACCACAAAAGAAGACGTCATGACTTTTCTCTTATCCATGGCTTTACTAATTGGGCCGTTAAATATCATTGGCTTGAACGATTTAAATAAACAGATGAAGGTGGCATCACTTACTTTGTAGTATAAGATAGATATTTTATTAAGAGAAGAACATGTGGGAGACTTAAGTATTAAACAATTTAAGTAATTTCTATAATATATATTGAATTTGGTGGTTTGGGTGACATGAGAGGGATTTGGGTGCGAGAGTAAATTCTGATCTTTGGCACAAGAAACAGTGTATTAAGGCGAGCAAATCTAGCTAATACGGTTTCATAATGTATTCCCAGAAGTATAACAGGAGAGTAGAGGTCATATTAAAATAGTATTTATTAGCACTAGTTAGGACACTCTTGGTTAGACTGTTTCTCGTTCAATACACGTTGCCTATAGGACACGGTCGGGACGTTCCCATCACGCGCTAACTTCAGTTGTAACATGTCTCAGGGGCTGAAGTGATGATAATAGATATTTTAGTGTCCACAGTACTAATTTGGCGTTAAAGTATATTTAGCAATTTTCTAGATGTTCCAGAATAAGTAAATGTAAACAAATATGTCTCGAATAAATGGAATTTATATTCTAATTAGTTCTGTCACGAAGAGAGCACACACAATCCTAATTAGTTTTGCAAATCACAATATGGTCCTCTTAAGTATAAAGGTTATTAATTTAAAAACATCTACAGATTATGGAAACTGAATGTAAACATTTTGGACTTGTAGAAACAAGTACAGTCGTATAAATGTAAGCTCCTGATATATTGGAACAGTGGGATTGGGCAAAAGTACGATGTAGACCTTTTTTACGAAATTATCTAAGATTCCATTTGAAAAATGTGGGTTATTGAACCAATTGCAACAGAGGTTACAACAATTAAATGATACCCATTAAAGATATGGGGATAAGTATGACAAGATCAAACGCTGACAAAGATAATTTGTGATATACAGAATGAGATTTTAGAATATGTTAAGGTTAGGATCAAAATTGATATGTTGAAAGGTGAACGAGTCTCTTCTTATTCGCTTGGTTTAGAGAGGACTAAAAGAATAAGTCATTGTTTTACTAAACTTCAGACGGAAGATGGCAAGACTGTTGTAGGAGGAACGAACGGGATTTCTGTGCGAATTAAGGAATGTTTTCAGAACATGTTTTGTTTTCGTCGAATGAAACCGATAGAATATTTTCCGAGATTCTGTCAGAGGAGATGTGGTATGTTATAAACAAGAAAAAAAAAGTAGTAATAGTAAACATGAGGGGTAAAATGGTCTCCCTATTGAATCTTACAAGAAATTTTGGAACTTTATAAAACTGGATTTTATCACTGTAATAAATAATGGACTTACATAATGTAAAGCGAATGTCCATGAGTCAGTATGTTGGTGTAATAAAACTTCTTGGATAAAAAGGTGACAATACGAGACGTCATGTTTTATTCTAATAAAAACAAAGTAAATAAAGTAGATACTGCCAGCTTGAGTCTCGACTGGTCGATAGCTTTTGATGGAGTGCATATTGGTTTTGTGTATGAGGTGCCAGCTAAATTTGGTATTAATTGCAAAAACATAATATTTACAATGTGTGAGATGTGTAAGTGTTGATAGCTTGCTATGTAGTCCTTTTCCTATCAAGAGGTCGGTGAGGTAAGTCTGCTTATGTCTAAGTTGCTATTTTTGCCTACTTGGGGAGTAAGCCTACAAACTACTTTCCTGTTATTGTTGTTCGTGTTGGAGGGCAAGAGAGCATTATGGAAAAGCGTAAAAAGGCCTGAAAAGGGGCATTTTGCTTTGAATGAAATATACGGGGAATTTTACGAACGGATAATTTCGATGAATTTATTAGAATGAAAATGTAAAAAACAAAGATGCGTGTAAAACCGTACATAATTTTCCTAATATAATATAGCGTCGTTATAATAATTTTCGCTGGTGAAACAATGCGCTACTCACAATACATTTTTAGCATGCTCCTCGAGTAAGCTGGAAGTCGGATCCAGGGGCGTCATTTGGGGAGGGCAACTACCCGCATCCCCCCATCCCCCCACCCAGCCTCAACATGCTCCCCCTCACACACAAGCCCAAGAGTAACAGCACGTTTTCTTTCAAATAAAAGTGCAGTCATAAATATAAAATTTCTCGGAAGTATTACGTTTCTTGATCTTGTGGTGATGGGATAAACAAATAGTTGTGGAAGTATATAATTTTTTTGCTCAATACCTTGCTCAGTGGCTTCATAAAGACATCGAATAGCTCACAAAAAAAAAAAAAATAAATAAATAAAAACAACACTGATTAGACTTGCTTCTGCCAAACCGTCTTTAACCCCCACCCCCCAATATAAATCTGAAATGACTCCCCTGGTCGGATCACGCCGTGTTCAATAACATTTTTGTAGGGCAATTCAAGAAAGTAAGGATACAATAGGTATTACTCATCCAAATCCGGCAATTATGAAAGTGCAAAGGTTTGCTGACAATTCTTCTGTATTTGTGTCAACAACGTTCGGTTACAGCCCTAATTAATTCAGCGCTTTGAGGTCCCGACAGTGCGAGACTTAAGCAAAGAAAGCTATTATTATGATTTGGGCAACTGGATTAACAGGCAAGACTGGCCTTTGCATTGGACACAGGTTGTTCCATGATTTAACTGTTTTTTGTTTTATCTTTTGTAATAACTTTGACGTTGATGTGCGAGGAAAAACTGGTTGCGAATAGGGTTGTAACCGCCATAAATAATCGTATGTCGACTATGAGGAAATTGCTTATTTTCCAAAAAGATATAAATGAAGATTCTGTGATTTTATCAAAAGTATGGCATATAGCCATTACGTTACCCCATAAAGATATATATGATATATATATATATATATATATATATATATATATATATATATATATATATATATATATATATATATATATATATATACATATATATATATATATATATATATATATATATATATATATATATATATATATATATATATATATATATATATATATATATATATATATATATATGCAATATAATAAACAACTTATCGTGCTTCTAAGAAATCAATAGAGGGATCCACAGTAATATCCTTGTTTATCCAGATGAAATATATTTATGGAAATATTTACAAAAATTAAAGCTTTCGTCCATCCTCCTGTGGACTAGATCACTAACTGTTAGTGATCAAGTCCACAGGAGTATAACATTAATGCATTATCTTTCGGTACATTTGGAAGGGAATATACAATCCAATATAAAGGGTTGCGGTGGTTTACGTAGAAGTGAAGGGGGATTGGGAATATTTGATGCGTACTATAAGCTAAAGCTATCTTCACTGCACTAAAAGATGTTTTAGATGGAACTGGTTTGGATGCGTACTATTTTAGATTTAGATTTAGTTATCTGTAATTGCTAAGGGATATAGTTAATGTATCTTATGTGACACCGACGTTATATTAGATTGCCATTGTGGTAATAAGGAAAATGTATACACAAAACATTTTCCACATGTTACAGGCAAGGCAACTTATTATTGCCTTAAATTGTGTCAAATAACCAAGCATTGAGAATGATTACCCACTACTAGATTGGGTACTGATCTGGAAAGCATCAATGTTCTTTTTACAAGTACTTTGGAGAGGGAATTTGTATAGAAATATGTGCATGGGTTTCTACCAGCAAACCACAGACTAAAGATTTTAAACATTAAAGGTTCAGATTTATGTGACAACTGCAATGGTACAGAATTTATATTTGTTTATTTTTTTAATCGCATTAGACCAATTTTTGTTATTATATTTTTCGAAATGTGTTGTTTGAGATTTGTTAAATAAGTTCGGATAACTTTATGAGTATTTTAACGTTTAATTTCTACTGTAAAATCGAAACTATTTTTTATTCAAATCAATAAAGTTTACTAACAAACAGGATCGCAAGTTTCATTTACACAATACTTTTTACAGCAATATTTTCATATACATAATAATTCGATTTTTAAAGGACGTTCTTTCATGAATCCATCTGTTACAATTGATTTTAATTTGTCACATAAATGATTTTTAGGAATCCATCTGCAATAATTTTACTTTACCTTTGAGAAAACTATAGAATTCTTTTTCATTAAAGTTTTTTTAACACTTATTATCCATATACAATAAAGATAGTTTCATATCAATAAGATTGCTGTGTTTGTTTTTATCTTTGTTTTCTTACATAATTAAAGGTCAAATATTAAAAGGTTTAGGCAATCTCTGTTCATAATAGAGACATTAATGTAAATTTATTTTTAAACCACCTAGATTCATTATATACCTTACTGCAATACTAAAAAAATTTGCATTGTATGTTCTGGGTTCATTACAAAAATCACAATATCCGTCTTTCCTTGTTTTCATTAAAGCAAGTCTCATGTTTGTTGGCAACACCTCATGTACATTATTTATATAAAAATTCCTTTCCTTAACATCTATTATTGAGTCGTTAATGTTATTTCGTATCCTTTCGCAATGCAACAAAGGATAGTTACTTTCAACAATGGCAGGAGCTTCAACAAATAAGATAGTATACAAAATTTTACTTTGTAACATTTGGAAAATGCTGATGTTTACAAAATAATCCTATACTTTCTATTATCGTGGGAATAGAACATTGGAGGAGCAAAGGGTACATCAACACATAATCCTGTTTCAATTAAATAACTCAATCTAATTTTTTTATAATAAAACATTCATAACCCTTTCAAATAAGGCTTCTTTAAGATTTTGTGCCTTATGATAAACACTAACTATGTTCAAGTTACCTTCATATTTGGATTAAAAACAAAGTTGCCCTCGTATTGGCTGATATTTCCCCTTCTATAAATATCCGAATATAAGAGCATTTATTTTTTGCGGATATGTTTTATTAAGTGGCAATGAGAGATATATCTACCAGACTTTTGACGACAGCAGTGAATTTACAATAATGGCCTTTTGAAAAATTCTGATAACATGTTTATTGTTGCTCTCAAGCTTGCCAATTACCAAATCCCAGTATATATACCGTTGCAGGCGACGGTCGATATTATTATAGAGAACCTTTTCTGTGATGACTTTTTATTTCACGACTTTAACAAGGACAATTTTAGGAATCTTTTAGAAATTGCAGTGCAGGACACTCACTTTATTTTTAATAAGAGAATTTACAATCATGAACATGGTGTCTCTATGGGATCCCCTTTAGGTCTAATTATGGCAATGCCTTCATGTGCTCTTTCGAAGAACAAATGCTCGAAAGATGTCCCTCAACAATTCGTCACCTCATTTATAGAAGATATATAGATTGATACAATTGCTTTATTTAGATCTAGGGCGGATGCAGAAAATTTCTTGGAATATATTAATGGCTTACACCCAAATATACAGTTCACAATTGAGCACGAAGACGATAATAAAATTCCATTTTTAGATATTTTAATCACTCGAAATCCTCAAGGTTTTAATAGCAGTGTTTTTTTTTTTTTTCAAGAAAAGACATTTACATGGTCAAGGTACGAACTTTTACAGCAGTTGCTCTTTCACTTATAAATCAAAATAGTATTTCACACTGTTGCACCGTTCCTATGTGTTATCTTCTACCTGGCACAACTTTCACGAGGAAATTCTGTTTTTACTTAAATTTTTCAAAATTAACTCGTATCCTTCCTTCTTATTTAACAAGTATGCCTCCATTCCATTCCTTTTGTATATTCGAAGAAATTCAAACAAACGCAACAAAACTCAATTCGCTGTACATTTCCAGCTCTATATATAGGGCTGTTCCCTTTGAATAATAAGGCCCTGCCCTGAGGTTATTTAGACCTGCGATAATTTTACGCTAAGGTCGGTTTGTTATGACTTCTCCATACTCATTGGAGTGCCTTGGATTTCGATGATAATTTACGAAGTCAGTATCTTCTTTGGTTATGACGACGTAGATGTTTCAAACTCATGATGATAATTTCTAAGTTCATTCAGTATCTTCTTTCTGATGTGAGGCTTTTAGTAGAAAACACGAAGTACAAAAATATCTCTATTCTCTTGAGACTACATGATGAAGATCAGATAAAATTGTACAGGTCTGCCAATGATGATGGCTAATTTCAAATCTCACTACAATCTGGTTTACAAATCATAAAGGAAGCAGACAGTAGCTCGAACATAACTCACAAGGACTGAAACAAACACAAGCACAACAGAACAACAACACAGGCACAACAACTCTAAGCATACACATCAACAGCAATCAAACAATTCAATCCAAAAAACACAATACAACTGACCATCAACAATATCCAAGACCACTGACAAAAATGTTGATCCAGTACAGACACCGATCCAAGACTGACTTGCAACTTAGCCAGCAGACAACCCAAATGATCACCCAACAAGCAGACCATCGCTAACTATCCAAGACCACTTACGTTCTTTCTCTCTCTCTCTCTCTCTCAACAGCTTGCTTACTCACACTCTACAAAAACACACACACGCACTTACACACTACCATATAGCAACACCAAACATAAAAACGGCACGCCGAACACACGAAAACACTTAAACTTGCAATTATTCTAGACAATTACAAACAAGCCAAAGACGATCTCTCTCTCTCTCTCTCTCTCTCTCTCTCTCTCTCTCTCTCTCAATGAACCCTCGAATGTTGTCAAATTCAACTACCATTATCATTCCTCTGTATCACCTCCCAGTTACATTTGACAAAGTCTCCTTACACTCACAACACCCACACTAAATCGCCTTATGCAACACCCAGGGATGTTCGGAGGCAGGCCCCTTGGATCTTGTTCGAGACCACTCATACACTCTCAGTCGCTTCTCCCAAATCACTTTCTTCCAGATTCACATTGTCTCCCTCGCTACTGTCCTCCAAAATCCCATTCACTATCTCATCTACCCCTTTTAACCGTCCTAATAATCTCCTTATCTACTGCCAAAACCACTCAGTACATCCATACTTCTGTTAAACACTTGCAAAGCTTCATCCATATTATCAACTACTTCCCTACTACTCGCTTCCCTTCCCACTGAAATCTCACTCATCCCTGTCACTTGAATCCCACACACATTATAAGTCTCATTCATTCCCTCAAAGTCTTATGAACCGTTTGAACTCTAACACTAACACCCTTATCACATAGTGCATGCTTCTTCCTTCCATTCCCTTTCTCTACATTCTCTGCTCACAATACTCCACCAACACTAACTGGCGATCTCCCAAACCCATTTGTTCACTGACACTGGGCTCATTCACAATCAATCACTCATGCTTTCTCACATACTCCCCAACACTAACTGGCGATCTCCCAAACCCTTTTGGTTCACCTGACATTGGCTTCATTCACAAATACTCACTCATGCTTCCCACTTACACGGTGCATCCCTCCACCTACGAAGCTGGTTATGATGTGCCCTAACCTCATCCATACCCCTATCTACTCGCAATTTCCCCAAAACATAACTAAATCTACTCAGTCCCACTTCCAAAATCCCAAAAGGCCCTTCAAAATTCTCCCTTAACTTATTCATATTCCTTCTTCCTATCTCAACCACCTCTTTCAATACTCTAACCGAATCTTAAAACTTTTCAAACCTTTCACTCGCTTTCTTCCACCCATCCCAATCAACTCTCTGACAAACCCAACTGCGGCCTAATCAACCCTCTCAAAAATTTAACACATACTTACAAGGAGACATACCTATACTCCTCTGGAGTGTGGTGTTGTGTACTTACACTGCACATCCTACATACATAACCCAGTCATTGTAACAACTACTCATCATTCACAAAATCTCAGTCATCATTCTAACTGTCCTTCCAGCCAAACCATTTGCACATTACCCTATTCTTTCATCATTTCTTCAAACTTCCATCCCACAAACTCAATTCCATTATTGCTCAACATTTTTGCAAGCTTATACACAAACATTGGCAACATCACTTGCCCCAACATTTGCGCAACAGTTCCACTCCTCTTATCTTTGATGGGGGCCACACAGGCAGATTTTCTCATGTGATCCACCATCACAATCATTCCCACATGTCCTCTCGCAGTCTTAGTAATGAAACCCAATCAATCACAAGCATTTCAAATGGTTCTTTCATCTGCAATCGCAACACAGGTGGACTCGCATGCACACTGATACTTTCCCCTCTGACAGTCTTCACATGTAATAGCTACATCCATACAAATTTTATTTAACCCAGGCACATACAATCTCTCTCTCTCTTCTGGTGTTGGGTATGGGTGCATTGACTTTGCGCATTCTGTCTCCTTGTCTTGTTTTATTTTTATTTTTTCTGATGAACTACTCAGGCTGACAGTTGCCATCTGTTAGTATTTGCTTTAATGGTATACATCTAGAGCGTTTTATATATATATATATATATATATATATATATATATATATATATATATATATATATATATATATATATATATATATATATATATATATATATATATATATATATATATATATTATATATATATATATATATATATATATATACATATACTATATTATATATATATATATATATATATATATATATATATATATATATATATATATATATATATATATATATATATGTATATATATATATATATATATATATAATATATATATATATATATATATATATATATATATATATGCAGGACCATGACAGGAGCCGCTGTTCAAACAACATCTACTGGGTAACGAGGGAGAGCACAGTTCATTTTCATGATTTAGTGTGCCGACAGTTCTCAACACTTCTCAATTGCATTTTCAAAGCTGAAAAAATGTGAACTTCATACTACTCGTAATAAGTTAAGAATATTTTTCTTTAAATGTGGATTTAATATATTAATTACATCCTTGGTAAAGGCAAAACATAACCGTGAAATGATGAAACTGCAAAAAACCATAATTAGTTGGGCTGATAAGGGTAATTTTTTTAGAATAATCAAATTTGGTACAATTGTTCTCCAAGGGATAGTAATCAAATCTGCCTGATTGGCCAATTGAACATCCAAAATGGCGGCCATTATTCATGATGCCCGCCAAAAATAACCACCTGAAGTTGATGTTTTGCTTAGAAATATTTGTAGTTGACCGAATTGCATGGTCTAAGTGTGGACCCTATGTTTTAAAACTGCTGATGTATAGTTTATAGCTTATAACACTATCAAAACACATTGGTGACATCACTGCTGTGAAGCTCAGCATGGGGTTCATTGTCAGCTAAGTAGGAAATTTATGTCGGCATCATACTGCAACAACCTACTAGTATCCCAAATGCTGCCTAATCAACCCCAAATAAGTTAGGCAGCCATACCTGAATGGACAGGACGTGCCAGCGCGGGAGAGCCAAACCAAGGATAATAGGGTTTTAGTTATCTGGATGGTGTACAGATTGCACAGGACTTATGACACTGGATGAACGATCAGATTAAGTGTATGGCACAGTGCAAAGCGCCTATTGTATATTACAAGACACAAGAGGCCTATTATACTATTACATGTACAGGGTGGTAAAAGAATATACCCTCGACCATGAACGTCATCGTAATCATGGATGCAAACTCTACTGGATGGTCATGGAAAACAGACTGGACCAAGTGTTGCCTATGCCAGGAAGTTAAGAAAGAAGATCTAAAATCTCTCCAGGCCAATCCTGCCAGAAGAGGGAATTATGGATATACGAACCTGGCAAAGAATATTCCTCTGTTTCACTCACTCAGTGCGCTACCAATCAAGCTAGACCCTGCAAGACTTGACGAAGGTTCTGGGATAGAGGAAACGTTGAGGAAAAAATGAGACAATATCATGGGAGTTGCAGGCTTCTGTTCAACAACACAAAGTTACACCGAGCTGAAAAAAGAGCAAGTGATGAGGGCAGTAGAAGTAAGATTCCACGAAATCCCCAAGAAACTAAAACAGAAGAATGGTTCTTCTGTGAAACTGAAAGAGGGGAGCTTAGAGAAGCAATGACAATGCAAGTGAATAGGAGAATAAATGAATGTGCCAAACACTCAGTGATACAAAACTTCTCGCCAAACTAAGTTCAGGAGATGTCGTAGCCCAAGAAGTGAAATATCACCCTAGCTGTTTGGTGGGATTGTATAACCGAGAGTGGGCATACCTAAAGGTGCGGGAGCAAGAAAAAGCACAGGATCACTGGAAGGATGCATATCCAATTGCTTTCTCTGAACTAGTCACCTACATCTGCGAGATGAATAATTCCAGTGAGAGGCCACTGATTTTCAAACTTGCTGATTTGACCAAGCTTTACAAGCAGAGGCTGGAACAGCTTGGTGTTGACTCACCTGATGTTCATCCTAATCGACTCAAGGATCAGCTGCTTTTGCACATTCCACAGCTGCAAGCTAATCTCCAAGGACGGAAAGTTCTGTTGCCTGTTGAAACTGATGTAGGTTCAATCCTAACAGAAGCATCTCGTTATGGTGAAGTGATCCATCTAGCAAAAGCCGCTGGGATAATAAGACAAGACATGCTCCATCAGAAGTCGAATTTCAGCAGCTATTTTCATGACAAAGGCTTAGAACAGGCTGAGCCACCATCACTGCTTCAGTTTGTATGCATGATCGAACATGGTGCAGACATCAAGTCCAACTCCATCATGGAGCGTCGAAATCAGACTTTGCTACATCACAACTTCTACAGTACAACTGCTTCGCCAAATACAAGGAAGGAACGGATGTCCACAGGCATTCCAAGGACTGGGAGCCACATTTTGCAGTCTACATGGGCCTGTATGTGTTTGCCAAGACGAGGAAGAAACAAATAATTGAAATGCTCCATGAGAATCGGCTCAGCATATATGACCGAGTCCTAGAAATCTTAGCACGGTTAGGAGAAGCAGTGTTTTTATACGTAGATCATAATCCGACTGTGACCACAGCTGAAACATCTTTACACGGTACAAGTATGTCTATTTTCCAGCATCCAAACACTGGAAATCCTGGTGATGAATTGACAAAGTGCTCCTGTAAGAAGGTTTGCAAAGGAAGATGCAAGTGCTCTCAGGCAGAGCTTCCCTGCACATCACTCTGCAGTTGCATATGTGAACAGTAGCAGATCGCGAAACAGCAGCATGGTACACATGACTTTGAAAAGGTACTAGCCGGGACAAAACTTATGCAAAGAAAGACAAACATCTTGGTGGCAATCTAGAGAAATATGTCTCAAAGTGCATTTTAAACAGGAAAAATAGTTCAGCAGGCTTCAAGACATAGGAATTCACACTTATATCATGCAAATAACACAACTACAAATATTTCTAAGCAAAACATCTACTTTGTGTGGTTATTTTGGCGGCCATCTTGAAAATGGCCACATCTTGGATGTTCAATTGGCCAATCGGGCAGATTTGATTGGTATACTATGGAGAACACTTGTGCCAAATTTTGATACTTGTAACATCATTTGCACGAATTTTCTGTTATCTGCTCCACTAAATAGATATAGAGATTAAGAATAACAACAAAAAAAAAACCGTAAAATAGACATATAATAATTTTGACATCTCTGGTTACGTCGATAAATTTTAAAATAGGACAAAATAGAAATAACAAAAAAAAAAACAACAAAAATCATAGTAATGATTTCAGTGAAATTACCATCACCAAAATGAGGAACATGAAAACATAAAAAATAATACAGAATAAGAACAGAAGATCTTTCAACGAAAGTCAAAGTGCAGATGGCCATTACGTAATGCATAGTTACATGTAGGAATTCTGTCAGTTTATCTATGGAACTAGCTTTTTTTTTATCATCATGGACTCCGAGACGTGAAGTTCGTTTTAATTTTGAGCGTGTCCTATAAATTCGAAATCTTTGTCCTCCATGTTGTGTTTCATAGGTCTTTGAATGATCCGAATATTTCATTGTTCCGGACTGGACAGCCTTCACCCTCTCCTGAAACTCACTCCTTTAAGAGGTTCCAAGCGAAATTTCAATATCCTTTTTGTGCATCCTAAATAGGCCCCTCGACTATTTCTATGGGCAAATATATTTGTACACAACATTGGATGTAAACAATGGACTCAACTTGTGTTTGCATCTAAAACAGACCAGTGGTGACCGTGTTTTCTTAGGATTAAGCTTCAAGTTTAGGGCTAGCAATTCCTTGTGTTTTATAGCATTAGCTTTTTTCCTTGAAAAAGCTAATTGCTAATAATTTGCTATAATTTTTGTTCAGGTACAGTGCTGATAGAGTTAGGAGGTACCATTTTTTAGTAGAGTATTCTATTTAGGTAATCACAACCGGAAGGATGTGTGTCACACCCTGTGGAGGAGAATGACAATAGAGTTCAACTTAAAATTAAAATAGCACGAACTATAAAAAATTGTTTCTCAGAATCGTAAATACCCTACTTAAAACCTTGGTCATTCCTAGAAACCAACAAATCCAAGAATAAATGTTAAATAATGAGTATCCACTCTGGATCGTCTTTTCTTTTCTTTTCTTCAGCCAAACGTAAATTTTCGGGGAATAAGTTTCAACAAAATAACGCAAAAGTAAAGTTTTGATGAGGAAACAGCGAGAAGTAGAGTAGCGGTCCTTTTAAGTTAGGAATCAGTTAAGAAATTTCCCTTTCGCGTTGTGAACGGATTGAGAGCCCCCTTAAGAGTAATCTGATGGAACTTTTTTTCTCCCTTTGTATTCCTATAGAAATGAAGATAAAAAAAGGATCCTAATGACCTCCCATTGATATTTTTTACGATAATTTATGAGGAGTCATTGCCCATCAGGGTTTAGCTACTGACCTATGCAAATCCTGAGACGGTCGCCCACAATTCAGGGGACCTGCTCCCTATTCTATTGTAGCATAGTCCCCAAGCTAATTAAGTAAAAGCCATTAAATCGAAAACTTCCTGCCAAGTCGGGAAAATTCACACATCTCACAGGAGGTCTCCTTTGACTTCACCTATTTTTTGCCTGACCTTGTCCCACACCATTGTCGTTGGACCCTTTTGCAACTGACTTCACCTCCTGACACCTGCATGACCCTCGCCTCTCCCGACCCACGTGTTTTTCTATTGTTCTTCCCTATATTTGCATCATTCTGCTGGTGTTGAAATGATCTTTTAGGTTTACATGGAAGATAAGAATTGGAGATGGGGGGCTGAGACAAATCGCTCCCTAAGAAAGTGTGGACAAGATGATTCCAGTGTCCAACTCAGGCCTATCAAATCCTGTTTGCTCTTGCACTTCATCCTAGCCGTTAGTAAGCGTTATGTCAACCTAATCCAGTAAAGAAAGGCCTACCACCCTGCTGCAGTACTTCTACCCGGAAGCAGCGCGTTCCTGATCACTTAGACTCTGCTCTCCTCCACCACTGTCTTGAAGCTGACAACAGCTAGTACATTCAAGTAACCACAACAGTGCATTGAGACTGCCTGCGAGCACTCCTGAAAACCACTTCCCAGCTTGGTTTTTTATTTACCTCTGGTGAAGCACTTCAAGCGATCTGTGTCCTACAGCCACGCCCTAGTGCAACTCTACACCCGTCATGTCATGGATTCCATTTTCAGCCGAGTTTTTCTCCTGTAATTCCCATTCCTAGAAGTTTCATCTCCCTATGAGACCCAGTGATTGTTTTAAGTGTGAATACTGCTATCAGTGAGTGATCATACTTTGCTACTTTAAAAAGAATTATGCTTGATACATTTTAGCATATCAGTGGTTTGATATACAATGAAATCTTACTAATCACTGTGCAGATTTGCTTTTACAGACATCAGTATTTCATTGCCGAATACTATGCAGATTCATGTAGACTACCCCTATTGTGTACCTGTCCTTGTAGATAAACAGTGCCGCTCACTTCATTCTGCCAGGGCCAATATTGGGGTACCATAACTCTAATTGCCAGTGACGCTCACGCTCGCTTATATTGCTCCAGTGACTAGTGTTATTGTGTATTTGCTAATATTAAGTTCTCGATCCCTATTCTCATGTAGCTTCATGATTTTGTAGGTCAGTGTACTTGCTGGCAACTTGGTGGCACTTTTTCCCTTATGATTGTGAATAATTCAGTTAACTTCACGAGTGCCCTGGAGCCAGACTACGCTCCTGTAGTTGTTAATCTTCTGATTACCCTTTAAGAAATTATATTAATTTTATGAATAGAATACATGTTACGTTCATTCCTTAACTTAGAATGTAATTCTAGGTGTTCTCATTTTTCTGTTCGTAAACTGCGTGACATTAGTCAGGAAGGTGTAGATTGAGCACAAAGAATAATTTTGGAAATTCATGTATATATATATATATATACTATATATATATATATATATATATATATATATATATATATATATATATATATAATTTTTCATTTATGTTTATATGAATATTGCAAAAATGAGAGACCGACAAGTGGGTGCTGCATATTTTAAATTTCAGGGCAAAGGCACAAAAGTTCTGTATCGCAATTAAAACCAAAACCTACTAATCAGTGTCACTGTTTTCTTTCCTATGATGATTTTTCAATTATAGAGTAAGCTGCTGATGGAACGTCTCTCCATCAATAAACAGTCAGTCTTCGTCTGCCCTTCTGTTTCTGGTTTCGTATAAATTAACATGTAAAATACTTACTTGTAAGTATGCAAGTCAAGAATCAAAAAGCAATTTTCCCTGTTCTAAGTTTTCTCTTCTATCCCAATGTATTTAATAGGTAAACGATCCAACTAGGTCTGAATAAAAAAATAACTTTTTTTTTTTTAGATTACAAGGGCCACTCTTATTTCTAACAAATAACGGAATATTTCCTATTGAGAAAGGTCAGTTGTATAAAAAGTTTGAAAACGTTACTTATACATTATTTTTTTCTCTGATTTCATATATATAACTGTAATAAAAGAAACAATACTGTCTCACCTCTAGGTTGGTTGTGTTTTTATTTTTATTAATTTCATTTTTACTCTAATGTATTTTAAATGAACTTTTAGACTATACTTTTAACTTTTTATATTTTTGTCTTTTCTTATGTGCAGCCCAGAAGATGTAATTCTGTAAATAATAAACGAAACGTCGGAAAATAATAAAAAAAAAATGACAGCCTAGTGATGTGTGGTTTTTGTCCGTCTTCCTTCTGATTATATATATATAGATATATATATATATATATATATATATATATATATATATATATATATATAGATATATATATATATTATATATATATATATATATATATATATATATATATTATATATATATATATATATATATATATATATATATATATATAAATATATATATATATATATATATATATATATATATATTATATATATATAATATAAATATATTATACACTTATATATATGCACACCACACACACACACATATATATATATATATATATATATATATATATAATATATATATATATATATATATATATATATATATATATATATATATATCATACATACATACATACATACATACATACATTGACTTGGACAAATTTTTAAACTGATTTATTATAGCACTTGTTATTATGCATGATATAACTAATGAAACTTTTTGGATTTATACATTTAATTCCAGTCTATTACTTTTTGGAAATTTGCATGCTACTTATTTCCATCACTGAATATCGAAAGGATTTTTTTATTATCACTAACACCCTTTTGTTTTTCAGTCATCAAAACAATTATTACTTTCGTCTTCTTTCTAAACATTTGTTTTGAAGCCCTTTTTATACAGTTTATTTTTATGGGAAATGAAAGGAAACATTAGAATTTATATAATTGTGAACTGGAAAGAATCTTCAGTTCAACGCTATAATGCTAAACACTATTTGCAGATATATTTTCAGTTTTAGTTCTCTATCAGTGACTTCTATGAAGGATAAGAAATACATTTTGTATAATATTGCGTATTTCATAAGAATATGATAAGTATATATTGTTGTACCCTTTTTCTTTTTTGCCAGTACCTAGATTACATAGGACATACTGAATGAAAATTATCAACAGTTATTCCACAAAAAAATATGAGAAAGGTTTCTGTGTTCGAGCTCTGTTCCCAACCATCGAAAGATTTTCCTCTGCGTTCTACTCGTTAATTTCTTCCAACCCTCGGCATGGGAAAGGCAATCATCCTCTTCTCCATTCAGGTCGCCCATTCATTTCAAGAACTGGGAACAGCGGCTGTTCTCGAAGACAAACTGAACATCAGGTTCGATATTTAGTAGAAGTTCCATTCGCTTTGTTAGCGGGAGTAGACGTTGGGTGGGGAGTTTCTTTTATTACAAATAGAGAGAGAGAGAGAGAGAGAGAGAGAGAGAGAGAGAGAGAGACCTGATTTGCTATAAAGATATTACTTAAATCTTATCTCATCAGACATCGCGTTCATTGCACATTCGCGTCCGATGCACAGATATACAGACAAGCCATTAAATTTTGTGTCTGTGTATCTAGACAGATATGACTTTAATACCAGATAAATAGAATACAGGTATTCACTATCGTGGGCGCACCATAAAATGCGATAAATTATTAATAGCATTCATGATAATGTGATAATCACGGTCATAAAGGAACTGTGGTGATGATGATAATTAACTATTTCCATTATCCTAATTCTTTCAGGGGTTGATAAAAGGCAAATCACTAATAGAGCTATTGGTTACTAATGAGGCCACCGTTTCCTTACAAATAGCTTAGGAAACAGTAGAAATCCACTGCCTTAACAAGACGCCGTATTTTGAAACTTGTCTGTATCATCAGTCTACCTTTGGTGCATTTTCTGGCAGTAGAACTTCAACTTTCAAAAGGAAAATGATTCATAATTTGGGATTGGCCTCTGAAGCAAGGAAATTATTACGAACAATTAGTACCATATTTAATATAAAAATGCATAAAAAATTTTTTGCTTCTAAGCTTTATGGCTTGTCATTTATCCTGAATTTGATGACCTTTCCTGGGATATAGCGTATTAAAACAGCCATTAGCGTTTATTGAATTTTTGGGATCAAAATCTAATATAGCGTATGAAATTAAAAGCGCCTGACAAGGAGAAGTTGATGAAACTATTGGTTTTTTATTTGTACTTTTTACTTCTTAGTTTTACTTGTCAATTTTTAGTCCTTTATGTCAATTTTAAGTTAATTTTAGTCTTGTATTTTTACTATATTAAGAATCCTGCTCTTATTGAATGTTAATATGTATGTGTTTTTATCTCAACAGACTCAAGATGCACATTGTATGTGCGAAACGTCTCTCAAATAAATGTTTCTTCTGATGTGGTTGTCTGCGATTTCCTAAATGGATGTATGTGATATACCTGCATAGCCTATATATATATATATATATATATATATATATATATATATATATATATATATATATATATATATATATATATATATATATATATATGTGTGTGTGTGTGTGTGTGTGTGTGTGTGTGTGTGTGTGTGTGTGTGTGTGTGTGTGTGTATCTAATAAAAGGAGCCCATAAAAACACCAAAATATATATATAGAGAGAGAAAAGTACTATATTTCAGAGACTGCTGTCTCTCTCTTCAGGTATATGAATGAGAAAAGTTTACAGAAAAGGTGGCATTTATACCAAGAGATCCATCCACAGGACAGCATTAAGACAGTGACTCAGACCCTCGGAAAATCTAACCCTTTTGCATTTACTTACCCAAACACCTCAGCCAAATCCCTGATTAACGTCCAACAAAAAACATTCCCCAAGGAAACAGGGGTTTATGAAATCCCATGCCAGGACTGTGACCAATCTTACATCGGATTTACAGGAAAATCAATTTCCCAGATATTAATACAACACAAACGGTCAGTTAGGTATGGACAACAGAACTCAGCTATTTTCAACCATATAAATGAACATAACTATAGAATGAACTGGAATTTGTCATGTATAATTTATAGCAGCAACTGCCGGTACAAGAGTCAAATGATGTCATCGGCCTTAATAAAAAAAGAGGCAGGTAATGAACATCTCAAAAGGAGCATGGGTTTCAGATGTGATCGACAAGGTTTTCATTCAACCAATGCTTAAGAAGATTAAAGGAAGATTATCAGGGGGGTGACCTAAATTGGCTTACCTGTGGATGGTCACTTGGTATAAATACCACCTTTTCTCTAAACTTTTCTCATTCATATACCTGAAGAGAGAGACAGCAGTCTCTGAAATATAGTATTTTTTCTATCTATATTTTGGTGTTTTATGGGCCTTTTTTATTAGATGGAATTCTGTTGAAACAGGAACATTTTTATCCCAAAAAAAGAAAAAAAAAAAAGCATAATATCAATATAAACTATATATAATATATATTATAATATCACTAGATATTAATATATAATATAAACCACAATGTATGTTGTGTGCCTGTTGTTGGTGAGTATGTGTGTAATTGTAATATCCACAATGCCTCTCTTCTTTGCTCTTTGCTCTTATTTGGTATGTTTGTCACTGCAAAACATTGAGAAATATGAAGAAATTTTGATGTCCAGTGCTACTGGTCATCACGGTTTCTTCATATTTTCTTTGGAAGTTAGATCTCAAGGCTTTGTAGTGACAAGCATATAAAAAAAAAGAGTAAAGAATTTGAGAAGTTAAGAGGGCATTGTGGCTATTACAATCACATACGTATCGGATAAATATTGCCAGTAGATTCTACACACATAAACACACACACACACACGCGCGCACACGCACACACACACACACACACACACACACACACATATATATATATATATATATATATATATATATATATATATATATATATATATATATATATATATATACATACATGCATAAGTAATAAACACGCAAATCCTTTTCATATGTACTGGTATAGCTATCTACAAAAAAAAAAAAAAATTTCTTTGATCGCAATGAACAAATTTTTTTTTTCGATTTCTGTAGAATTTGTTTATTGTTTATGATCATTTTGTGAAGCTTTAGAAGAGATTTATAAAAACACGCTCTTATTCCACTGCAAAGTATTTATATTCGTATTGCTTTTAAAATAATACAGTCATGTACTTAAGATTAATATTCTTCAGAATTTACTGCAGCTTATGTTTACTAGCCAAAAAATAAAACTTAACTATTGTCATAGATTACTAGAAACAAAATACTACAGGAAGGCTATAAAGCATCCATTACTTATGTTAGAAATAAAAGATACTTTTATATCTACTAATCGGGAAGTAGAAACACACGTGTCCGTTAAATAAATAATAAATAAAGGTCATTCTTTGCCTTTCTGTCCCTTGCGAAGCAGGTAATTCACCTCTCTCTCTCTCTCTCTCTCTCTCTCTCTCGTAACACTGGTATTTTCAAATATGTTACTAGGGCCTATTTTAGATAGTTTATGTGCCTGGCACATTACCCAACTTTCCTGTTTTGGTCTTGAGTCTATCTGATATAATCAAGAAACAATAAGAGAAATAGATACAATATAAATTGTCATCATATTTCTTATGAAATACAGAGTGCTTCCTTTTCTATTGTCACACACATTGGGTTCGATCATTGCAAAAATTGGAGTTGTAAGAGAAGAGAATAGGAGGCGTTAGAAAGGGAGTGGTCAGTGTTGCCAATTGGTATGTGTTTACCCTCCAAACTGGGTATAAAACTTACACAAAACCGGGGAAATAAGTGAAATTATCGTATCTGTTTGTAGTATATATACATATTAGAGAAATTCTATCATTATTGCATTATTATGACAACTAGAATTCATGGAAACAGTTTGTAAATGCATCGGAGTATGTGTGAAGCTCCACTAAATTGGCAACGATGGGAGTGGTAGAATAAGAGGATACGGAGATGGAGGACAAGGAAAGGAGAATAGCAGCTCGGAAACAGTATAGGGATACAAGGGCAGAAAATCTGATTCATTCTAGCGGTACAGGACTTGGCTCTGAAGTCACTCTCAAGGTTCTTTGTCTATTACTAATGGTTAAAATGTAGCTGCATCAGAAGAACAACGAAACAAATGTTTACGACAAGCATTTAAACGTTCCACTCTCTCTCTGGGTTGAACGTTTGTTAGCTCCTGAAGACTAGATTACAATATCTTATTTACGTCTAATATTAACTATTAATTCCAATAGAAAATCATGGCTCAATTTCTAACTAGAATGAACTTTAGCAAGGGCCAAACAATGCTAAAATTATTTCGGACAAGGACGTGTAGTTTGAAATATTATACAAATGTTAATGTATAGAATTGCAGAGTGAAGATCGAGGATGAATGAAAGATGTTCGTCTTCTGTCGATATCTCCAGGGAATGATCATATTCACGATTCTAGGGATTTAAATACCACTATCCTAGTACACAGCGTTTAATATACCTTAGCTAATCTCACTAAAAGACCGAGAGCTCAGGGATGGAATATTGTAGAAGGCTTTATAAGTTTTCCTAGGCGTAGGTCAAGGAACTGGTGAAACTGACCCTTTGTTTTTTCAAGGCAGAAAGTATTGAGAGAATTTTCATATCTTGTAATACAGATATCAAGGAATCCCTCGCATTCACAAAGGCACGAGACAATAAACTGTCCTGCTCAACAAATATGGCTGGAGGCACCGCAATTTACTGACATAAGCTTTAGAAATTGGCAATATGAGGTTTTGGATAGACAATCTTAGTGGATGAATGGAGTCGCGAAACGCGTATGAAATTGTGGTGACAACTAAAAGACGGTCTGTAAACAGAATGCGAATTGTAAGAAAACGGGGAAGACAGAAATAACGTAAAGAAATAAAATAAAATGGGGCAAGGTATAGATGGATTGCCAGAGCGAAATGAATTAAGCGAATAGAGAGAGGGAAATATTCGAGAGGTAAGGAAAAGAGAATTGTTCAGTGTGGTATTGAGGAGATAGAGGTGAAAGGCTAAACTCCATTAAAAAAGAAAGAAAAATAATAATAAAACATCATGTTGTTATTAGATGTGGGGAAAGTAAAAGGAGATAATGTTTATTTCAAAATGAGCACATTTATATATTATATATATATATATATATATATATATATATATATATATATATATATATATATATATATATATATATATATATATATGTTACGCATAATGTGGATAATTGCCTAATGTGAACATTAGGCAGAAAATTGCCTAATGTGTACATTAAGCAAACAGTTTGCATAAAGTTTACAATTTGTTAACATTAGGCCAAATATGCCTGTTGTTCAAATTATGCAGCTCAATTTGCCCGATGTGAATAAGACTGCCTAATCTAAACATATTATGGTTTAGTGTAGAAATGGCAATTAATCCTGCAGACAACTCACGGGAGGTTACAAGAGAATGCAACATGGTTAATGTAAAGGCAGTTTAAAGAATTCCAATTTATTTGAATAAACTCAAACATAATTAATGCAATATCAGTAAAAGTTAAATAAGTCAATAGATCTCAGGGTTCAGTTGAGTCAAATCAGAAATTTTTGCATGATCTGCCCGGGTGGCGGCGTGAGTAGCATTTAAATTTTTTTCTTAGGCAGCTGCATCGACCTGATGTACATTGAGTAGTACATTGGCACTTTATATATCCTTGCCACCAGTGGTTCTTCCTGTTGCTGTTCTAAGCGATAGGCAGATATCAGGATATCAGGAACCTCTTCAGACTTTATCAGGGGCTGTTTGATTGCACTTATAGATCAGCTGCTGTAAATTTTGGTCCAAGAATTCCCTCCTGACAACCTACTCTGTATGTTCATCTTGTTCCCAGAGGACGACCACTAACAGATTTTTAAAGATCTGTTGGACCATGATTGACATCCGGGACCCTCAGCGTAGCACACTGACCAAAGGATAATGGCTAAAGTGACAGACCCAAAGTTTCGAACAACATTCGAACAACTATACAGTGGTTCGTCATTCAATTCACATTAGGCAAAATACCCTCGCCTAATCTGAAAATCATGCCTAATGGTTTGACAATAGGCAAGTAATTTGCCTATTGTTAACATTGGGCAAAACAAATTGCCTAATATGGAGATTAGGCAATTTTTCTGCCTAATGTTCACATTAGGCAATTATCCACATTATGCGTAACACACACACACACACACACATATATATAGTATATTATATATCTATATTATATATATAGTATAATATTATATTATATAGATTATATATATATTTATAATATATTATTATTATATATAAAGGCCCAGCAGTCTTATTGAACTTCTTAGCCTAGGTCTAGAAAGTATAAGGAGGTCTAGTCAGGAGCAGCTTTACCCGTGGTAGATGTGGAAACGGGTAGGTCCGTGACGTCACAATAACTAGAGTCAGGCTCCTTAAATCTATGGAAATCCTACCTTTACTTTCTTTTTCCCTTAATTTGTGAAATATTTTAAGCTATTAGATAACTAAAATGATAGCCAGGTAAAGATTCTTCATCCTATTATGTTAAGGAATATTCATAAGAATATTTTCGCCCAATAACATTAAAACTATGGAAAACCTACCTTTGCTTTCGTAATTTTTTCCAGTTTTTAAATACTTTTATCTGTTGTTGCCGAAATTAATTGTCAGACAAAAAACTATATTTATTGTGTTAAAACAAATAACCATAAGGGGGTTCTTTTGAAGCACATTCTAGAAGATAATATATATATTTTTAGAATTATAAGCACTTACCATAGTTTATCCATAAGATCATATTTTAACAGCATGTTACCACTTTTCTGGGACAACTAATGTCTTTGTTCAAATTACGAATTCTGAAAAAATGCACGGCAACGAACAAGAACAAAATATTATACTTTGACATCTGAAGGTAATTGGATGTGACTGCTAATTATCTCAGCTAATTTAATGATCTCTCCTTTTCCTGCTGTTAAAAAATTTTCCCGCATGGTAAGAATCAAACACCTTAGCCATTCAATTAATGTTCAAGAGACTTTTCACAAGTTTTCATTATTTGCCCTCTGTAAAACTTATGGCACCAATCCATGTATCATCTCCCCTTGTACTTTTGATCCTAAATTTTTATAGAATTGCTGATAAACTGAGCTCTTTCTTTTGCTTAAAGGTGGGTTCTGAAACGATGTTTGAATGCAACTGGTGATCTGTGCTGATAGCACTCTCCCATTAGCCTTATGCAACCCATCCTGATTTAGTCTGTAAGTTAGATTATACGTCCTGCCAAATTTTTCTTGTACCATTTTCATCACTTTCATTTGTCTAGTGCTTCTACTCATGTCTTCCAAGATTTTGTTTTGCATTTCCAGGTTTAGTCCGTAAGGATTTCTTAATGATTTTCTATTTATTGGCACTCAATAATTAAACAAATCAAACCATCTATCAGCAAGCCGAATGAACTTTACCTTTGTTGCTGAAGTGATCAATAGATTTAAAAGGAGCTTCAGGCAGCATTTGCACTGTACCATGGCGAACAATATAAATCCATGGTCAAGAAAATTGTTTCTAATAACAAGCTTTTCTAGTTGTGGGGCATCTGCAAACACATGTATTTCTCTGTTGTTGTCCATTGGATTAATAAAGGACTTTCCTTGTGGTAGCCTTAGACCAGGTTGTTTACACGTCACGCTCTCGACCTGCGCAGAGGAGGCTTATTTTGGGTCAGAACTGACAATTCCCCTCTATACTCTCTAGACCTTGTTCTTAGCTGTCATTTATGTGATGGTTGTCCTGGCTTCCATTCTCTGGAGATATTTTAATCCCTTTTTGTCGTTCTGATTAGGTTATCTGGCCAAAAGACTGATGATGACTACTCACTTACCGCAAAGGTTAACCCTATTGACCATCAGCTCAGGATATCAGAACGACAATAGGGGATTAACAACTCTCAAAAGAATGGTAAGCAGGACAGTCATCACATAAATGACGGCTCAACAAGAAGTTCCAGAAGACTGGCAGTTAAGACCTGGAATTACTCGAGTGGTAAGTTAAACATTATGTAAATAGTTACAAGTAAACAAGTTATACTCAGTAATCTATTGGGTTTATTTTTCCATATTCAAAGAAAACTGAAAGAAGTTTTTGTTTGGTTTAATTTCGTTTTTATGCCACAAAAGAATGTGGTTAAGGTTATTATCTAAGTGGTACCTCTACCATGAGAGCATGAGAGTTGTTTTCTCTCTCTCTCTCTCTCTCTCTCTCTCTCTCTCTCTCTCTCTCTCTCACTCTTCCCGTGTATTCATTCGACTGAATACTTGTTTGGTGCTGCCCTGTACTTTGCCTCACTTTTGGTGGGGACCGTTGACTGAGAATGAGGGAAAATGTATTCGGCTCCTTATCTTGAGAGTTTATGCAGCCTGAAGGCCTTGTCGCACTTGGGGCCACAGTTTTCCACTGTATTACAGAGGACATTGCTGGAGTTCCTCTCTGACTGAAGTGGAGTTGTTGTGGAAGCTGTAACCCTGGTGTTGTTTGTGAGGCATCTCCTGTGCCCTAGATGGACGCCCCTCCTGTGGTGTGTGGAGGACTCTACATGTCTACGTCCTGTATCTCCGGACCTGCCTGTTGTCCTTGGGAGGGCATCCTATCTTTTCCCTCGTCCTGCGAACCCCCAGAGTCGTGAAAAAGCTTAATTCTGTTTGGATAGCCGGTAAGGATATACTATACCAAGTTTATTATTATATATTGATGTTACTGACGCGCGTTAGTGTATTCCCCAACTGCAAACCTCTTGTAACTTTAGAACAGTTGTTGGACAACCATGTGGGTGTGAGCGGTGGTGCTGCATTCAGCCATCTTTCATGTTAGATCAATCGTGATCTGTTGGCAAGTAATTGTTCCGTATGTATGTATGTAGGTATGTATGTATGTGTATGTATGTATATATATATATATATATTATATATATTATATCATATATATGTTACGCATAATGTGGATAATTGCCTAATGTGAACATTAGGCAGAAAAATTGCCTAATCTCCCCCATATTAGGCAATTTGTTTTGCCCAATGTTAACAATAGGCAAATTACTTGCCTATTGTCAACATTAGGCATGATTTTCAGATTAGGCGAGGGTATTTTGCCTAATGTGAATTGAATGACGAACCACTGTAACTAGAGTGTTGTTCGAATGTTGTTCGAAACTTTGGGTCTGTCACTTAAGCCATTATCCTTTGGTCAGTGTGCTACGCTGAGGGTCCCGGATGTCGATCATGATCAGATCTTAAAAATCTGTTAGTGGTCGTCCTCTGGGAACAAGATGAACTATACAGAGTAGGTTGTCAGGAGGGAATTCTTGGACCAAAATTTACAGCAGCTGATCTATAAGTGCAATCAAACAGCCCCTGATAAAGTCTGAAGAGGTTCCTGATATCCTGATATCTGCCTATCGCTTAGAACAGCACAGGAAGAACCACTGGTGGGCAAGGTATATAAAGTGCCAATGTACTACTCAATGTACATCAGGACGATGCAGCTGCCTAAGAAAAAAATTTAAATGCAACTCACGCCGTCACCCGGGTAGATCATGCAAAAATTTCTGATTCGACTCAACTGAACCCTGAGATCTATTGACTTATTTCTCTTTTACTGATATTGCATTAATTATGTTTGAGTTTATTCAAATAAATTGGAATTCTTTAAACTGCCTTTACATTAACCATGTTGCATTCTCTTGTAACCTCCCGTGAGTTGTCTGCAGGATTATTGCCATTTCTACACTAAACCATAATATATGTTTAGATTAGGCAGTCTTATTCACATCGGGCAAAATTGAGCTGCATAATTTGAACAACAGGCATATTTGGCCTAATGTTAACAATTGTAAACTTTATGCAAACTGCTTGCTTAATGTACACATTAGGCAATTTTCTGCCTAATGTTCACATTAGGCAATTATCCACATTATGCGTAATATATATATATATATATATATATATTATATATATATATATATATATATATATATATATATATATATATATATATATATATATATATATATATATATATATATATATATATATATATATATATATATATATATATATATATATATATATATTATATATATATATATATAATATAAATATATATATATATATATATATATATATATATATATATATATATATATATATATATATATATATATATATATTATATATATATATATATATATTATTACACCTCCACATAATTATAATTATATATATTTTGCCTGACTGTTTTCCCCTGTATACCACTTTCCTTTGTCCTTTCCAAGAACTTGTTGGTCTTGTTTCACACTCCTTGTTCTTACTTGCTCCGCCCATCCTACCTTTCTTCGACCCCTAAATGTAATTTTGAATCAGTCTCCACTCAGCAACTAAACCAAGGACTCTGGTGTCCGGCAGGGAAGCAGTCCACTTTATGTTTATGATGTATCTATAAGCTAAGTATAAGTGATATTGTTGTAAGGGTTTAATAACGAATTGTGCTTTGTTTCAAGTGTTCTTAATTTCAAGTACGATTACTTTTCGAGACGTGGTTGTCACTTGTCATTTGTTATTTATTTTGTCCTATTGTTTTGTAAATACTTTTTGCATTATTATATTTAAATCTTGTTTGATCGTATTCTCATTCAAATACCTTTATTTTGTATTATTATGGTCCATTGAACCCACCTGCTAATTTGGTAAATTACCCTTCTCTCTCACGACTGTAATAATATTATGGGGGCCTGTCCGGGATGTATTTTTGCTTAACTTCGAGGGTATGTAATAATTGACAACCTCGTTAAGAATCAGTTGTTTTATGTAGTTGGTGATTCGTTATTAAACCTTGCTTGATATAAATATCCTGAGTTATAGTTAGTTAGGTGACTGTTTTTGTGTTTGCTAGATCGCTGAAGAATTTATTTTCATTGTGCGTAAATTTTTCGGTGACCGAAGGTGGCCACTTCTGTTTTGGTAAATGACTGCCGGTAACCTTGTTATGGTTTTTCCCCTCCCTCCTCCTCCTAACTGAGACTCAGTGCGCTGGTTAAAAAGTTAAATCTGTCGTACCATTGTTAAAAATCATTTCTCTTGAATCATTTGTGACTTTTACTTGCTTATAGTCTTTCCCTGGGTCCTTAGATACCAGTCTCTTGCGTTATTCATGTGTCTGTGTATGAATCTTGTTAATGCCTCGACATATGTGCGTGAAGTTACCGTTCTAATCAAAGTGTAGTAAGTTACGGTTGTTAGCTGAGCGACGGTACTTCCTGTTGACTTCATTTTGGTTTGAACCGGGAGTAAAATACTTCCAGTGCGTCCTTATTCATTCTCATTTTTCCGTATCTAAAATGTTTTGTGTATAAATTCTTGTCTAATCGGTTACTATTTATGCGTGGTTTATGGTTTCATGAGTGGTCAATGCTTAACTAAGTTGGCTCCAATTTAAGAATTGTAAAACTCTAATTCAGGTGTTTATATTGTTCTTGAAGTTTTCTTTTTTTTTCACAATGGCGAAGTTTAATACTCAAAAGTTTGTGGGGGATCCTTCCTCTGAATTGCATACTCTTACCGATGCTAAAAAATCTGAATTAATGGAAGTAGCTAGGCATTTAGACCTTGAGTACGTTCTAGTATGCGTAAGTTTGACATTAGGAAAGTGATAATAGATCACTATATGCGTATTGGAACCTTGGGTGACGAAGCTAGGCAGTATCTTGTTCCAGAAACCCCTTCCCTTACAATTGAACAAAAATTAGAGTTTGAACGTCTTGCAGTCGAGCGTGAAAAAGCTCAGTTCGAGCGTGAAAAGATCAGTTAGACCGTGAACAAGCTCAGTTAGCTTTAAGACAGGAAGAGTTAGCTTTGCAAGCCCGCTGAAAAGAGAAGTGAATTTTCTCTTAAGGAAGAAAGAGAAAAATTTGAAATGGAAAAAGCTAAGTTAGAATTTCAAGCTAGAGAAGAAAAAGCTAAGTTAGAATTTCAAGCTAGAGAGGAAAAAGCTAAATTAGAATTAGAAGCTAGGTTAGCTATAAAGGTGGAACAAGAGAGGGCTTCAATCAATCTTCAGATTAGGCAAACTGAACAAGAGTTATCTCCCTTTGACCTGACTAAAAATATAAAGTTAGTTCCCTTATTCACAGAGTATGATCCCGAGGATTATTTTCGGGTATTTGAGGAAACTGCTAATCACCTTAATTGGCCTGTTGAACAGTGGGTATGGCTCCTTAAAACCTAAATTGTCAGGTAAAGCTGCTAAAGTTGTTAGGCATCTGGATGATACTAATGATTATAAACAGGTTAAGAAAGCAATCTTAGATGCATTTTCCATAACAGAGGAAGGATATAGACAAGCTTTTCGTAACTTATGTAAATCAAATATCCAAACTTTCTTAGAATTCGCTTCTGACAAGCTTAGAGCTTTCAAGAAATGGCTTAAGTGTGCTGAAGTAACTTCTTTTGAAGAACTGATAAATTTAATGGTTCTTGAAGAATTTAAAAGGAAACTTCCCATTAATGTAATGCTCTATATTGAAGATAGGCAGGAGAAAGATTTACTAAAGGCTGCTTCCTTGGCTGACACTTATTCCTTAATACATAAGAGTATTCCTAATAAAAAAGCTGAGGTATTTGTAAAAACCCAGTTTCAGGAAAATCCCAGCAGATTTCGGATAATCCCAAAGGTTCTGATAATCCTAAATGTAGTTATTGTAGAAAGATGGGACATACTATTCGTAATTGTAAAGACCCTAAATGTAAAGGATCTGATAACTACCGTAATGTTTTTATGAAACCCAACGTAAAATTTTCAACCTCCCAGATTAAACCTGTTTCGCATGTGCAAGCTAATGTACCCGATGTATTTGATGATTTTAAGTCTGAAGGTATAATAACCTTGGGGGAGAAAGAACAGAAGTCTAGGTGCACTATATTAAGAGACACTGGAGCTGCTTTAACTTTGTTGCATAGTAAGGCTTTACCTAATGTTGAGAATAATTTAACAGGTGAGAAGGTGGTTGTAAGGGATCTTACTGGAATCTCATCCATTCCCCTTGCCAGTGTTTACCTTGATTGCCCACTAGTAAAAGGGAAAGTTGAATTAGGGGTGATTGATACAGAATTGCCGGTAAAAGGAGTTTCATTGCTATTGGGTAATGATTTAGCCGGGAAATTAATTGTACCAAATTTAATTGTCACTGATACCCCCATGGAGGATAAGGTAGATCTTGAACAAGCCCAACACATATAGTCACTCGGTCCCAAGCAGGAGAAAAGGTAATGACTTTGAAGTAGATAGTGATTTCTTAGCTAAGGTAATGTCTAGAGATAAACTTATAGTTTGCCCAGAGGTCAGATCAATCTTTATCTTGTTTGCATGATAAGGCTGTTGATATAAAATCTTTGAATAAATCCCCTTCTTTTTATCATAATAATGGTATCCTAATGCGATTTTACCGTCCTTCTAACTATTCAAATCTCGATACCTGGAGTGAGAAATACCAAATTGTTGTCCCTTCTTCGGTACGCACTCATATAATGGAAATTGCACATGATGGACCAGGTGGTCATTTGGGACAATACAAAACTTACTATAGAATACTTGATAAGTTCTATTGGCCTAATTTGAGGAAAGACGTAGGAGATTTCATAAAGACATGTCATGTATGCCAAATAGCTGGCAAACCTAACCAAGTAATTCCTAAAGCCCCTTTACAGCCTATACTAGTTCCACATGAGCCCTTTGAGAAATTTAGTAATAGACTGTGTTGGACCCTTGCCCAAGACGAAAGGTGGTAACCAATATTTATTAACTCTTATGTGTCCCGGTACTCGTTTTCCAGAGGCCATCCCACTTAAGAATATATCTGCCAAAAATATTGCTAAACACCTTTTAAGTTTCTTTACTACTTACGGGATCCCCAAGGATATCCAAACTGATCGTGGTTCTAACTTTACAAGTAAACTCTTTTCAGAAATCCTGAAGGAATTAAATATAAAACATAGCTTATCATCTGCATATCATCCGGAATCTCGGAGTCCTGGAACGATGGCACCAAACATTTAAAAGTATGTTAAAAAAGTTTTGTTTAGAGAGCAATCTTGATTGGGATGAAGGAGTAAAGTTTTTGTTGTTTGCTATACGTGAGTCCCCCCAGGAATCCCTAGGTGTTTCTCCTTTTGAAATGGTATATGGGAGATTATTAAGAGGACCCCTTGCATTAATTAAAGATGAATGGTTAAAGCCCCCAGACTCTCATCAGACTGTAACTGTTCAACAATATTTTTGAGTAAACTTTTTTTTTTTTTTTTTTTTTTAAGGAAACCCTTTCCAAAGTCCGTAAAATAGCCAGTGAAAACTTAAGCAAAGCTCAGATTAAAATGAAAAATAATTATGATCAAAAAACTAAAAATTAGGAGATTCAACCCAGGAGATCTTGTGTTAGCATACTTTCCTATCCCTGGATCCCCATTTTCCTCCAAATTCTTTGGTCCATATAAAGTAGTTAAAAATGTCAATAACCATACCTATGTGATAGAAACCCCTGATAGAAGGAAAAGTACTCAATTATCCATGCCAATTTGCTTAAAAGGTATCATTCCAGAATACTGAAACTGGTTATGGAGACAAAATTGTTAATGTTAATGTTAAGGTCAAGGACGAGAAACCTGAAGTAAGTGAACCTGAAATTCATCTATTCGTGGCGTTTTGTAGATAATGATGCTGCCCTGAAAACCTTTGAAAACTCATGTCAACATCTTTCTCCTTTTCAATCAACAGAACTTCAAAACCTTATTTGCTCTTACCCAGAACTTTATGGAGAAAATCCAGGTCAGTGATACAGGGTTCTCACCCATGACATCGAACTTCTACCAGGAACTGCTCCCATACGACAACACCCTTATCGCATCAGCCCGGCCAAGAAATTAGTAATGAAAGAAGAAGTGGAATATCTTCTGAGAACTGGATTAGCTAAACCAAGCAAGTCACCATGGGCGTCTCCCTGTCTATTGGTACCAAAGGAGGATGGCAGCATGCGACTGTGTACAGATTACAGGAGAGTAAATTCTGCTACTGTTAAGGATAGTTACCCTTTACCCCGTCTAGATGACATTATAGACTCTGTGGGCCAAGCAAAGTATGTAGCTAAAATAGATCTCCTCAAGGGGTATATCAGGTGAAGTTAACATCTAGAGCCAAGCTTATTTCGGCTTTCATAACTCCTTTTGGGTTATTCCAGTATGAAGTAATGCCTTTTGGTTTAACAAATGCCCCATCCACATTTCAACGCATAATTAACTACACCATTCAGGGTCTAGAGGGAGTATTTGCATATCTAAATGATATATTGGTGATAGGAGATTCTTGGAAGGAGCTGATGACACGTTTGAATATGCTCTTTGATAGATTAAGAGAAGCCCAGTTAACAATAAATTTAAAAAAATGTGTTTTTGGACAAGCTACCGTTACTTACTTGGGACATATTGTAGGTGGAGGTAATGTCAGGCCTAAAACTGCAAATGTTAATGCCATTCTTGACTATCCAGAACCTAAGACTAGGAAATCCCTTAAAAGATTTCTGGGTATGGTTTCATATTACAGGAAGTTCTGCCGTAATTTTGCTTCAGTAGCTGCCCCGTTACATAGTCTTACCAGCCCTAAAAAGAAGTATGAATGGGATGAGAAATGTCAGGCAGCATTTGAACATTTAAAATATTTTTTGAGTAGTGAGCCAGTCTTACACAGTCCTAATTTTTCTAAACCCTTCTCTTTGCAAGTAGACGCTTGCGACACTGGTGCTGGAGGAGTGCTGTTGCAGGAAATTGATGGGGTACTCCACCCAATAGGATACACCTCCAGTAGTTTCAAGCTTCATCAGTTGTCCTACAGTACCATAGAGAAGGAGCTCTTAAGTTTGGTTCTTGCTCTCCAAAAGTTTGAATGTTATCTACAAGGAGCTCCTGTCATCCATGTCTATACGGACCACAACCCCCTCACCTTTCTTGAGCGCACCAAGGCCCATAATCAGCGATTACTAAGATGGCTTTATATCTTCAAAACTTCAACCTTCAAATAAAGCACCTCAAGGGCAGCGACAACGTATTTGCTGATGCCTTGTCACGGGCCCATTCTCAACCTTCTCAGGAGAAGGAAGGTGTTTAACTTTGATCAAGCCACTCCGCTGGGCTTGATCCTCTATGGGGAGGTATTACACCTTCCACATAATTATAATTGTATATATTTTGCCTGACTGTTTTCCCCTGTATACCACTTTCCTTTGTCCTTTCCAAGAAACTTGTTGGTCTTGTTTCACACTCCTTGTTCTTACTTGCTCCGCCCATCCTACCTTTCTTCGACCCCTAAATGTAATTTTGAATCAGTCTCCACTCAGCAACTAAACCAAGGACTCTGGTGTCCGGCAGGGAAGCAGTCCACTTTATTGTGATGTATCTATAAGCTAAGTATAAGTGATATTGTTGTAAGGGTTTAATAACGAATTGTGCTTTGTTTCAAGTGTTCTTAATTTCAAGTACGATTACTTTTCGAGACGTGGTTGTCACTTGTCATTTGTTATTTATTTTGTCCTATTGTTTTGTAAATACTTTTTGCATTATTATATTTAAATCTTGTTTTGATCGTATTCTCATTCAAATACCTTTATTTTGCATTATTATGGTCCATTGAACCCCCCACCTGCTAATTTGGTAAATTACCCTTCTCTCTCACGACTGTAATAATATATATTATATATAATTATAAAAAAAATATATATAATATATATATATATATATATATATATATATATATATATATATTATATATTATAAAGATATATATATATATATATATATATATATATATATATATATATTATATATATATATAGTTATTTTATATATATTATAAAGATATATATATATATATATATATAATATATATATATTTATATATATTATAAATATATATATAATATATATATATATTATATATATATATATATATATATATATTATAAAGATTATAAAAGATATATATATATATATATATATATATATATATACTATATATATATATTTATATATATTATAAAGATATATTATATATATATATATATATATATATATATATATATCTTATATATATATATATATATATATATATATATATAATATATATAGTATATATATATATATATATATATATATATATATATATATTTTATATGTATATATTAAAGATATATATATATATATATGTATATATATATATATATATTTATATATATATAAGAAATATATATATTATATATATATATATATATATATATATATATAAATCTATATTATACTGTATATATATCTATTATATATAAATATATTTAATATATATTTTAAAGATATATATATATATATATATAATTATATATATATATGATAACTATATATATATATATATATATTTATCTTTATATATATATGAATATATATATATATATATATATATATATATATATATATATATATATATATATATATATATATATATATATATATATATATATATATATATATTATATATATATATATATATATATATATATATATATATCTCTATATATC
The DNA here is from genome assembly GCF_015104395.2 of Macrobrachium nipponense. Taxonomy (NCBI): domain Eukaryota; kingdom Metazoa; phylum Arthropoda; class Malacostraca; order Decapoda; family Palaemonidae; genus Macrobrachium; species Macrobrachium nipponense. The sequence continues at coordinate 56,964,786 of NC_061092.1, forward strand.
TCTATATATCTCTACTATATATATATATATATATATATATCTATATATATATATATATATATATATATATATGAGATATATATATATATATATATAGATATATATATATATATATATATAATATATATATATATATATATATATATATAGCTAGTATATATATATATATATCTATATATATATATTCCTATATATTCATATATATTATAAAGATATATATATATATATATATATATATATATATATATATATATATATATATATATATATAGATATATATATACTATATATATATAATATATATATATTATAAAAGATATAAATATATATATTATAAAGAATATATAAGATATGATATATAGATATATATATATATATATATATATATATATAATACTATATATATATATATTATATATTATATATATCGATAGATATAGATATATATATAGATAGATATAGATAATAGAGATAGATATATATAGATATATAGATATATATATATATATATATATATATCTATATATATATATATATAATATAATATATATATATATATATATATATATATATTCCAACAGGGGTTCCAGCAAGAACAAAACAGCTTACATGATAAGTTTATTAGAGACGTTTTTTCGTGCCCCAAACATTGGCACATCATCAGTCTGGAATAAAAAATTTTATTCATTTTTTTAAAAAACAGTAAAATAAAGTAAAAGGTACAATCCAAAAATATTGAATTATTAAAAGAAGCTTAATAATTCATATTTTTGGATTGTACCTTTTACTTTATTTTACTGTTTTTTAAAAAAGAATAAAATTTTTATTCCAGACTGATGATGTGCCAATGTTTTGGGGCACGAAACGTCTCTAATAAACTTATCATGTAAGCTGTTGTCTTGCTGGAACCCCTGTTGGAATGTGTAGCTGTCTGCCCGCTGTCATTATATATTATAATATATATATATTATATATATATTATATATTATATATATTATATTATTATATTATATAATTATATTATATATCTTTATAATATATATTATATAATAATATATATAAATATTATTATTATATATATATATCATATTATAAATATAATATATACATATATATAATTATAATATATATATATTCTCTATATTATAGATATTATATATATTATATTATTATATTATTATATAGATTTATATATATTATATATATATGTATATATATATATATTATATATATAGATTATATATATATATATAAATAATATATATATATATCTATATATATATATAGAATATATATATATATCTATATATAGGTATTATATATAATTATTAATGATATTATATATTATTATTATAATTATAATATACAATATATATATATATATTATTATTATTTATATATATATACTATTATAATGTATATATATATATTATATTTTATTATATATATATATATATATATATATATATATTATATATATATATATATTATAAAAGATGCCCCGAAGGAAAGTAAACGATGTAGTATCCGTGAGACCTTATCACGTTCCTAACTTTCTTGATTCAGTTATACATATAAATATATATATATATATATATATATATATATATATATATATATATATATATATATATATATATATATATATATATACAGTGTTTCGAAATTAGAGGCCTCTCTAAGTATTTTAATTTTGTGTGGCCTCCATCTACCTGTTCCACAGCCTGCAGTCTTCAGGGGTATTATTTCAGCAAATCACAAAAAAGCTGAGACTTAAACTCCATTTCCCTTAGCACTCGCAGGTCGTCTAGGCTTGGTATACTATAATAGTTCACTGTGCGTGTTTTCAATAGATTTTCTAATATACTACCAATGTTTTTACACACTTTAAGGTCAGTGGAGCTACCTGGAAATTCATTGATGAGCAGAAATCGATAACACTGTTTCGAAACAGTTCCTGTGTCTGAAGAGCCTTGAAGCATGTGCCTTATCATGCAAAAATGTGACTTCTTCAACAGATAACACATTTTCAGGATTTTTGAGGAAAGGAAATACTCCACCAGTAAGCACAGTTTCTCTTACGTATTCGCCATTCCATGACTGTCCTTTTCTTTGATGATCCACATTAACCGTTTGGCTGTGAAACAGAGAACAATTCCCACAAACATTCAGGAAACTTCGCAACTTGGCGATAGCGCACGTCATCGCCGATATCGTCCCAACTTTGCAGCCCAAATAATGTCATTTTTATGATTTGGCTTCCTGACTGTGTAAATGAAGAATTCATCTGATGCGGCACACGGAAAAAGTCAGCTTTATCCAATCTTTAAGAAATGAACCACAAAACCATGCACGGTCTTCTCTCTGTTGCTGGGTGATTTGGATTTGCTGATAACATGAAATGGCTTGATACCAGATTTTATTTTAACTCACGATACACAGCACTGTAACTTAGATATATATATATATGTGTGTGTGTGTGTATGTGTGTGTGTGAGTGTGTGTCTGTTTGTCTGCCTGTGTATGTGTATGCACTCACTTATATATGTTATATAATTAAATTGTATTTCTTGCTGTAACCTATGGAAAATAGTTAGAAGGACGGATGTGGTGAGCATTGGATCTGTTGACCAATAGATTCGTGTGTTTTGAAATGATAGATAAGCAGCGTTAGCTCTCACGGAAACAAATGTGAACGTTCTTTGTTAAGGAGAATCTACTGTTTAAGAGATGTCACCTTGACAAAAGCTGTGTTCGTTGGTAGATTCAACGAACGATGTGTTCGAGTATGCGTCTGTTTCTGTGGGCAGAACCAGTGAGAGATAAGTGTTATTTGAAATAGATTACTTTCCTACCAAGGAAAATATAGAATGTAGAAAATCTTGTTATGTGTATATCAGGAATTATGAAAAAAGGTGATGTGTGATGACACAATCTGTTTTACGCAACGAACTCGTTATATGGTCGTGGCTTCATCCAAAGGGAGTGGCCGTGCGACAAAGTTTGTTCATCCTTGTGTTTTACCTCCTCTGTGAACTTTTCATATAATTTTTTTGGAGACATTATCGGCCCAACCTGGGAGGGAACATTGAGAGATGGAGTTAAAGGACGATAGTAGAATCTGAGAACATGGACATTAGATTAGAGGTGAGAGTCGTTGAACATCATTTATTAATAAATCTAGAACTATTTGAGATGACGTGATGTTGGCAGAGAGCCTTTTTCTCTCATGTTGGATTCATGAGAATTCACAATGGCGTTGAACGTGTTGAAGAGACGAATTTATTTACTGTATGGGTATTTAATTTTTTTAGAATCAATATGTCTCATTTATGTGTTTTCATTTGTGGGAGTGTTCATTTGTTTCCCGGATCTTGTTCTAAACAGTCCGTTTCCTGCGTCCGGGTTTCAATTAACGATTTTGGACTTTCGCTTGATCATCTCAATCTAGCTGTTCTTGCGATAGTCAGAATTTTGCTTTTCTTCTCGGGAATAAAATTTATTTTTGTAATTCAGAGTTTAATTTAGTGTCTTAATTCATTTTTTGCTGTTGTCTTGTCTGATGAGAGGTTGCCGGTCGGCGACGTTACTAATAGTAATGGGGAAGGGTGCCCCTCTTTACATTCACTAACTCTAAGAAAAAAAATGCGAGTCTGTTTCCTCATAGAACATTCGTTGTTTGATGTTGATAGAAACATGGATAACCTGCAACGCAGATTCAATTTTGTGAATGTCAAATATGATACTTCAGGTCCCCACGAGTTACAATTTGTCTGCTCGTCAGTGAACTCGTTAAAACTTGTTGATTGAACAATGGTACAATTTCGAATACTGCTAATATAAAGAAAAAATGCAGAACTATTTCAGGACGTTGGCAATGATGGTGTGGCCTAATTGAAATGTTCCAGGTATTTAATTGTGGTACAATAACTCATAACAGTAATTCATGATGACAGCATCATGGTACAGAATGTGCAAAAGTTAGGCTAACACGATAAAAAGTAAGATATTTCTAATTTCATCCTTCAATTAATTGCTTTCCCTTAGAAAATAAGAAAACTAAATCGGTCGTCGGTTTGGGCCATTAATTGCTTTATATACCATCATTTAGGTCAAGTGACCCTGTAAGCCTTATAAAGATAAAATCCTTGGCAATATAAGCGCTTCCGATTAAGATAAACGCTTCTTAAGGATGAGAAAAACCTTAGCTATTCTTATGCTTTACATAAACGAGAGAGAGAGAGAGAGAGAGAGAGAGAGAGAGAGAGAGAGAGAGAGAGAGATGTAAAAGTGCGCGAGACTTGCTGATCCTTGACTAATATTTATTATGTATTTCCCCCCCAGGGGAATGTTTACACAGCTCATAATTCATTGTTGAGAAAGGTAACGTATTTTAGAGGAATCTAGTACGTCGCGCACAGGATAATTACATTTTTACTCAAGAAGAGAGGAAGGGAGAACAATTATTGTCTCACATAATTCTTTTCTTATGTAAAGTGAAAGTAAAAAAAAAAAAATGAAACACTCTCTGAATATTGACGAAACATATCGTCTCAGGATTTTCAGGCCTCTGTAAGAACCCATTAATCAGATAAAATCCATTAACAAGGTATATCAAGCCAAAAGTTTTTTCTGAGGTCTTATTAAGATTTTCCGTACCCCCGGAAGTTGCTTGAATTTCAAAAAGATCTAACTTCACAGAATCATAAATTTTTCTTAAAGAGTAAATAGATGTTTTTTGTTTAAAAACCGCATAATACTTACTTTTCTGTTTAATGGTTGTACCTCTAACGGATACTTGCATACCGCCTTATTGTTTATAAGACCTCATAAGATAAAATATATGTTATGAAACTCTTAACATTTTTCGTTCAGAGAAATTAGTTTCATGCAGAGTTAAAACGCTCATAGCAAAAATTCAAAGTGTCTTGCGAGAGAGAACCGTCCTTTCTTGTTTTTTATTTTTTATTTTTTATTTATTATCGTAACTTGTAATTTTATTTCCCTCTGAAACTTCAGTGAAAAACTTTGATGCCTCGAAACAGTGTTTATAAGTAGATCTTGAAAATAATTCATCTTTGCATTTTGCGATAATTCACGGTTGGATGCTGTTCGAAATTTTGTTTATGCCCTTACCATGAAATGTATTTATCAGAGTCGATTTACAGTTAAACTGATATTTTCTTAAAATCGTCTCTGCTGACATTTTTGGGCAGATTTTATTTCGGAAAAACGTATTTTTACAATACAAAAAATAATTACTGCTGTTTTTCAGCTTATTTAGTTGTATAATGCATAATGCACTTCTTGACTTGATATGTTATTTCAATTATTTTAATAAGGTTTCTTGTTTTCGGGTTCTTAGCCAATTCAATAAAACACGAGAATTTCATCAGTATTTTTAGACGACATAAGAGCCAATCATTAATTAACAGGAAAGACAAAGGCGATAAGTCTAACTTCACTTATCAAATGAAAGAATGCTGAAGATGTTCAATAGACTATAAGAGATCGTAAAGAAATCAGTATACCATTTTGTTCCACGCATCCTTAAAGTAGAAATCTGTTTTATTCTCCCTCTCTTTGGCCGTCGTTTAAGTAAAATAACTATTCTGATTTCCAAAGCATCATACAGTAATTCATAATATTCTCTTGCCAGTTGCTTTTCAAATATCTATCACAATGATGAAGCAATGGATTTGTTAGATTTGGATGGAAAGCTATTGAAATCGTGAAAATTGCTACGGCATTTTCAGATATACCTTTTATTTATAATTAAGGTAGATGAGTGAATATTTCTCTCTCTCTCTCTCTCTCTCTCTCTCTCTCTCTCTCTCTCTCTCTCTCTGCCAAATAAAGGTGATTTACATTCGAAATTATGGGAGTCAGTAATTTTTTGGGCAATGCAGTGTTCAGGGGAACGGTCACTATTAATCAAATTAACGAAAAACTGGAAAAAAATATTCACATGAAATCATGATCCGTACGTTTTAGTGCATTAGTCCGCTTATCTTGAAAGTCATATGCAGCTTCCATGATTGGTAGTTCCCATAAGGCTGTTTCTTCTTAAAGTAGGGTTCATCAACACTTACAAGAATTACAGCAAGTTTTTCAGCACTATGCTAATAGCACTTCTCTATGATGTATATAAAATATAAAAAACTACGAACGCTGCAGAGATAGAGAAAACATCCAAAACTGTTTTTAAGGCTGTCTTGTTAAAACTCTATATATAGATCTACCAGACCAGAACTTCTTTCCAAACCAAAGACGTCTATATTGACATAGTGGAAGCGTTGGCGCCAAATATCGCGCGCAGAATGAACTAAGAATCGGGGGAAGAGAAAAAATCTTTGGTTTGATCTTAGTTGCAGTCATAGGTAAATAAAGGAAACGATTATATGGAGAATCAGGTGGAAAAATTTGGCATTGCAATTATAGAATGGTTCTTGTTTTTTCTGAAGAATTAAAATTTATGTTTGCTATATATATATATATATATATATTATATATATATATATATATATATATATATATAGATATATAATATATGCATAAACTATAAATACCCTTTAGTATCAGATTCGCTCTACCTCAGAATAAATATATCTTCATAGATGTTAACTGAAGGGGACTTTTTAGTTGATATTTAATTTCGTCGCTCCCGGGCGCGAACCTAGGAACCCAGGAATCTGGACGTACAGTGAAACTCATTTAACCACACAGCTACTTTAGGTTGCTCGCAAATCCATGTTGCTCTTTTTCTGTCTCTTAATGTTATTCCCAACAGTATTCTTTCCATAGCTCTTTGAGCTCTAATTAGTTTGTTCTAAGGCTTTAGTAAGGCTCGAAGTTTCTGATGATAAGTTAATACTGGTAGGACTATCTGATTAGATACTTTTCTTTGAGAAAGTGGTATTTTACTTTTCATATTCTCATTTTCTTTACCACAAGCTCTCTATCCCATGCTTATCCGTCTTTTAATTTTGGTCTAATTTCTTTGGGAAACACTTACTGTCTGTACTAAATACGTATATTCATTAACAATCTCTAGAGGTTCTTCCATAACTGTCTCTCTGCCTTTTCATTAAATATTGTCTTAGTTTTACTCATATTTATTTTCAGTCCTACATTTCTGCTTTCTCTATTCATATCTTCTATCATCTTTTGTAATTCCTCCCCTGATTCACTGAGTAGAACTATGTCATCTCCAAATCTTAAGATGTTAGGTTTTCCCAGTTAATGTTAATTCCTACAATTTCCCAATCTAAATTCTTAAAAACTTCTTCTAGGCACACTGTGAATAATTTAGGAGAGATGGGGTCTCCCAGTCTAACTCCTTTCTCAATCGGAAATTTCTCATTATCTTTATGTAGATTTAGGATTCCTTTACCACCCATATAGATATCTTCAAGTGTTCTAACATAAGACTCATTTATTTCTTGCTTTTGAAGAGCTTCCATTACTGCTGAAGTTTTATCAGAATCAAAAGCTTTCTCATAGTCTACAAATGCCATATATTGTGGTTTGTCATATTCTGTTGATTTTTCCTTTAGCTGGTTAATTACATGGATATGGTCAGTTGTTGAATACCTGCTTTAAAACCTGCCTGTTCTCTTGCTTGGTTAAAGTCTAGCTGTATTTCTATTCGGCCTAATATAATCTTTGTAAATATTTTATACATTACTGAGAGTAAACTTATTGGGTGGTAATTTTCCAGGTCTTTTGTGTCTCCCTTTTTGTGAATTAATATAATGATAATTTTTTTCCAAGCTGTAGGTATAGAGCATTCTTGCAATAATTTTGTGTAAAGTTTCAGCGGTTTTACTATCATGAAATCTTCCTCCAGCTTTTATTAAATCAATTGTTTGGCCATCTTCTCCTGCTGCTTTGTTTCTTTTCATGTCTTTCAATGCTTTCTTGCTTCTCTTACTTTAGGTACCAGCCCTGGTGTCTCATTATTTCTATTGACAAAGTTATTTCTTATATCACTGTTGTGCAGCATTGTATAGAAATCATCAGCAATTTTTATCACTCCATATCTTTTGTTGATAATATTTCCATTTTCATCCCTTAAAGCAAATATCTGTTGGCGCCCTATTCCGAGTCTTCTTTTCTTCAACTTGATTCTTCTTCCCTTCCTTACCCTTGTTTTTCTTCAATTTGGTCTGATTGTGTTTATGAATGTCTTGGAATTTTAGTTTGTTTATTGTTTTGGATAGTTCTACTCGTTATGTTCACTTCTTATTATAGGATTGTTTATTTTGTTCTTAGAATTAGTTTTTCTCTTTCTTTCCTTAGATTTGGACAGATTTTTCCTTCTCACCATTCTATGGTTGCTTGATTTTAACTTGTTTAACAATGTTACATCTTTAACTAAATTAACTTATTTACTGAGAATAAAATCAATTTCGTTTCTCCGTTTGGGCTTTGCCATGTCCATTTTCTATATTCCTTTTTATAAAAAAATGATGTTCATGATTTTTAGATTGTTTCTTTCGTCAAATTCTACAAGCATTGTCTCCTCTGTCATTTCTTGTGCTACTTCGAATTCACCTACAGCTGATTCCCCTCTCTGCTTTTGACCTACTTTGGTATTGAAATCACCAAAACAAACGTAAATTGAATCTTGTGATTTTGTTTTTTCAAAGATATCTCCAGATCTTCATAAAAAATTCATTCATTCCTCTGTATGGGATGTTGTTGGAGCATACATTTGAATGATCTTCAGTTTATACTTCTTATTTAGTTTAATAATGAATCCTGCAGTTTTATTACTAATACTATAAAATTCGCAAGCAACTTTCCGTCTTTAAAGTATCCTGACCATATAATTGAGAAAGCAATTCACAAAGCAAACGTAATTTTCTACCGACTCCCTAAAGACAAGACCAGAGATACACCAAGAATAAAATAAAATTCCACACCTGGACACGATTAAGAAGGTGACTCAGACTCTCGGAAAATCTAACCCTTTTGCATTTACTTACCCAAACACCTTAGCCAAATCCCTGATTAACGTCCAACAAAAGACATTTCCCAAGGACACTGGGGTCTACCAAATCCCATGACAGGACTGTGACCAATCTTACATCGGATTTACCAGTAAATCACTTCCCAGAGATTAATACAACACAAACGGTCAGTTAGGTATGGACAACAGAACTCAGCTATTTTCAACCATATAAATGAACATAACCATAGAATAAACTGGAATTTTGTCACATGTAATTTATAGCAGCAACTGACGGTACAAGAGTCAAACGATGGAATCGGCCTTAATAAAAGAGAGGCAGGTAATGAACATCTCAAAAGGAGCATGGATTTCAGATACAATTGACAAGGTTTTCATTCAATCAACGCTTAAGAAGATTAAAGGAAGATTATCAGCGGAGGTGACCTAAATTGGCTTGCCTGTGTATGGAAATCTTGGTATAAATACCACCTTTTCTGTAAACTCTTCTTATTCATCTACCTGAAGAGGGAGACAGCAGTCTTTGAAATATAGTACTATTCTCTCTATATTTTGATGTTTTTATGGCTCCTTTTATTAGATATACACTATATGTATGTATGTATGTATATAGGTATGTATGTATATCAGTAGGTTTCTAAGTGAATTTACTTTGTTTGTTATTTCTTTACTCCCGTTCTTATCATGATAGTTTTTAACTAAATAGCTCTCGACATCTATAAAAGATCAGTTTTTTAAGGGCAGTCTTGGTGGGTTCATTGTCCCCAAAAAATAGGATTCAACATGATTATTAGCGTCCATGATTTCATTAGGGCAGTATTGCTATGATCCTTATTCGTGAATGCCTTAACAAGATGAGTTTACAATTAGCTGTGCTTAAGCATAAAAACTTTCTAGAGAGAGCTGGAGGATTTATTACAGAGAACTCGAAATCCAATGAAGGGAAGGCTTGCGCGTTTCGTCGATGAAGTGAATGTATTTTTGTCTCCGAAAAACCCAGTCCTTCAGGATTTAGAGAGAATGAATTAACGAATGAGGCATCAGGCAATGCTTCCTCTTCTGTGTCTCTCTCTCCCTCTTCTTTCCCTGTCTCGCTTTCTGTCTCAGTAATGAGAAGGTTAAAGTTGTGCGATATATATATATATATATATGTGTGTGTGTGTGTGTGTGTGAATTATATATATACATATACATACATACATACTACATACATACGACATACATACATACATCATATATATATATATATATATATATATATATATATATATATATATATATATATCTATATATATATATATATATATATAAAACTATTAGTGTGGCTGGTTGGATGTTTGAAAAAAATTTTTCTCAGCCAGGAAAAAATATCAAACTCAAAAACTTTATTCAATTTAAAGGTCATTTGTTGACCTTCTAGTTTCACCAGGAAAATGTCTAATAAAACTCGTTGTAATTAGTATAAAATATGATATTTATGCATGGGAATCTCCAGAATATCACAAATTCCATAGAAAACAAAAAAAATATTATGATATGGTAACTTACCTTTCGGTTATATCCGCAAAATGGCCCCCGACCACAAGTACGACGGCCACATCTACCACCGGAAATATGATAAAAGCCAGAAACACATGGGCAGTACCAGTAATCAGATACAGGGTAGGAGTAGTTGAGTAGACTAAGGCTGAACTCTGTAGCTTAGACCAGAAAACTAGGACCCCCTAGTGCTGACCCATTGGCGTGGGTAGGGGGCTTAGGGACCAGCAGCTGGGCTCTGATGCCTGGTGGGGTTGTTTCTCACTGGTCCTTGGGGCCCAGCTGCTGATCCAACTAAATTAGTCAGAACTTTTCCTTCTTTCTGCAATTTGATTCATTCTTACTACATCCTTCTCCTTCATGTAATATTTTTTATTAGCATTTCGGATTAATTATGTGGAATTTTCCACTTTTGTTACATTTTACTGCTTAGGTGAGTCTGAGAAGGGATCGTATTTTTTTGGGAACGGGGTTTTGCATTCGAAGCTAATTGTGGGAGTTGTGGTGGTTGAGTCGCCACCTGATATGGTTTGGACCCAAGAGGTAGTGATGGGACCCTCCCATTGCTACCTTGAGGGCGGAACCATCTCCAAACATCAGCCCATCGGAATCCCGGGGGAGCTGGGATTCCTGGCTTTTGTCCGGAAGCCCACCAATACGTTTGGAGTGGGGAGTCGGTCCCCATTAGTGGGGGCAGAACTCCCAGCAGCCGGATAGGCTTATACCTGGGCCACTGCAAGCATATTGGTGCTATCCCATAAGGGTAGGGTATGGGGTGGACCATTGGGAGTCGACTCTCACTTGTGTCATTGGTGGAGAATTTGAATACCTGACTGACCCACGATACCTTCTTGATATAACCAAGCAGTCTACAAATATATTTGAATTTATGGATGTCGACCAATGTTTGCCCTCCCCTGGACCTGACGACTTAAAGGCACTGGTGATAACTTCAGGCATGGACACGGATATGAGCTCGGCTATCACAAAGAACCATGCACCGAGACACCAGGGTGCTGTTAAAACTGGTGGATTTGACATGAACAATAGAGTGCTTTATTGCACTAATGCAAGCCTTTCGTTGGACTACGAGTGCTTGCATAGTGTCGCAAAACAGTTTGGTAAGGTGGAGAGGATTAAGATGCTTGTAGAAAAAGACAAGCAGTCTTTTTCTGCATACATTAGATTTTCCTCTTCCCAAGAAGCTAGTGAGGCACAAACGAATTTAAATGGCCACATTCTAAAATGACTCTGTTTTAAGCACCAAGGTGTTTTCGGTGAGGAATTTGAATGATGAGCCATTCGATTTTGTTCCTAAGAATGAAGAATGTGGACCAGCAACATATACCAGGACGCTTCCTCCCCCTATATGGCATGTTGCCAGTTATAAAGAGGGAAGGAAAAATTTCATTAAAGCTGCAGAATGTATGAGAACAAAGTGGGTTCTATTCCTATTGGTAATCTGAAACGATATGAAAGAACTTACTCATAAAAGCAGGCAAATGAGACGCAAGCTATTTTATTATCAAAGTTTAAACCCCCAGAAAGTGGAAATATTGAGGCTATAACATCGCACAAGATTCTTTAACACGCTGAAAGGGTAGTTTATTTCAAGAGACTTGCATGTTTTTAATGAGGAGGAGATTCTCCTAAGGTGCCCTCCTTGTGTATCTCATGTAAAAAAATTGGGAGGGGATGCAGCTATGCTTTTAACTTTCTCCCCCAATTACTTGCCTGATACCATCAATGTTGGCCATGAGAGGATGCAAGTCAAAAATATAAAAGAAACCCTAAACAATGTCGCAAATGTTTCGAATATGGCCACATTCAAGACTCATGTGGAAACAATAAGAGATGTTCTGTGTGCTCTGCTGAGCATGACAATTTGGACAAGTGCGAAGCAGCCCGTTATTGTTTCCAGTGCAAGGGTGATCATTCTCCAAACAGTAGGACTTGCCTCAGATACAAGTTTGAGCAAGATGTGTTGGCAGTGGCTGATAATGAACATCTCAGCATCAGTGCAGCAAAGCGTGTGGTAATGGGTGGGGGCTAACAAGAGTGCCAACTCTACCTATGCTTCAAGTAATAAAGGTTGATGAAGATTTCTAGCAATGAGAGGCCACCAGTAATTGGATCAAATAGTAAGCATCAGAAACCTGTTTCCCCTAGCAATGGAAAAAATCAGAAACTTGAGTCAGCACGCGTTATGAAGCCCAATACTAAAAATTGTTCTTCCAAAAGCATGGACAATTTATCCTCTCACGTTGATACAAATGTAACGGTTGCAAATTCAGCCCCTAAGCAAAGTTTGCAAACATCCACAAATAATATCATCACCAAGAAGCAACCAAAGGAGTGGTCCAAACTAGAGAGATCTAGCTCGGATCCATCAATTATCACAGTTACTAAGAAACATGTACTACTAGAAGCTGCGCCCACCAGGAAGCGTATAAGGAAACACATCCCCGAATAATGAAAGTTTTATCATAAAAACTTCAAATGGGTACAGTGTTCTGGAAGAGATCTCTCCGCCAAGGAAGATAGTTCCGAAAGCAGATCCAGTTCAAAGACATGCGAGTTCTCATCAGTCTTGCCGCCCCAAGACTAATAGCAGTAGTGATGCACCTAATCATAGTAAAAATCCTGAGCATCAGCCTCGAATTCAGAAAGCTGTTTGTCAGCCAAGAACCTGATAAAGATGAAAAGGGATCAAGAAAACAATCTCTTATTAAGGAGAATTTTCCTCTCCAACCTAGGATCAGTACTTTCCCCTCCAAAGAGTGGGAAGTAGTACATTACCACCTTAACATTCACGTTCGATGTCCTTCAGTGGAACTGTAAGGGTCTCAGAGCCCGGACAGAAGACTTTAAAGTTTTAATGCATGAATTCAATCCAGGGATTGTATGCCTGCAGGAGACTATGTTAGGTAACTCTCCTTATAATCCTGGACTTGATTATGCTATTTCCCCCCCCCCAATTGGTGATCGTGCCCATGGAGGTGCTGCAATTATTGTTAATAAATCTCTGCAGCACTCCACAATACAATTAAATACAACTCTACAAGCTGTTGCTGTCTCAGTCATATTAGACAAAAGGATAACGGTTTGTTCATTATACCTCCCACCAGATCTTTCTTTTAACATTGGAGATATTGTCCTTGATTAACCAACTTCCCACTCCTTTTCTCTTATTAGGAGATTTTAATGCCCACAACCCCCTTTGGGGAAGTCGGTGTTTAGACAGCAAAGGGAAAATAATCGAGGACCTTATTGACACGAATGATGTCGCCCTATATAATAATGGGTCAATGACCTTCCACAGCATTCATAATAATCATCTCTCTGCACTGGACCTTAGTATTTCCTCAACAAATATCCACCTTGACTTTAACTGGTCTGTTAATGAAGATTTGAATGGAAGTGATCATTACCCGATCCATCTGAAACATGTTGTAAATGCTCCATCTGAAACATTACCTAAGTTGGAAGGTAGAAGATGCTGACTGGAGACAAGTTCAGTAAAGGAGTCAATCTAAATAGGAAGTTGAGTCTTTCATTCTCACCTGGATGCCTATGACTACTTCATTGAATCCACTCTAAGAGGTGCTGAGGGCTCGATTCCCAAGACAAAAGGTAAACCTCGTAGACCTGCAGTTCCCTGGTGGAATAAGACATGTGGTATTCTGAGGAAAGTCACTAGGAAGTGCTACCGACGATACAAAACTAGTGGCTCCCCTCAGTCTAAATTAATCTATAATCGTGCGTTAGCCAAGCAGCGGCGCTTTTACAAGAAAGCCAAAAGAGAAAGTTGGCTTTACTATATCAATGGAATAAATTCCAAAACTCCAATGAGAGTGGTGTGGCGCAAAATCAGGAAACTAAGTGGAAAATTTGTTGCGTCACCATTACCCTCATTAAAGGTCAATAACACTCTGATCACAGAGCCCACTGAAGTTGCCATGAGCTGGGGGAGGGAAAACACTTTTCTCAAGTTTCTAGCCCTGACAATTATTCTCTAGAATTTCAAAGAATTCGGAATGCCGAAATGACACTGAAATTTGAATCTGGTAAATCTGAACCATACAATCACAAATTTTCCTTAAGAGAATTTCGGGAGGCACTCTCTTCAACTGAATCAACAGCTCCAGGGGGTGATTCTGTTTTATATGAAATGCTTAAACACCTCCCAGATGATGCCAAAAAGTATCTACTTAAGATTATAAACAAAATATGGGAAACTGGAATTTTACCCAAGGACTGGAAAATATCCATAATTGTTCCCATAAAAAAGCCTAATAAAGACGCTGCCCCAAGCCACCAGCTATAGACCAATAGCTCTTACCAGCTGTGTGTGTAAGCTGATGGAAAAAATGATAAACACCAGATTAGTTTGGCACTTGGAAGCAAAAGGACTAATATCTCCATTTCAATTTGGTTTTAGGAAAAATCGTTCCACCCTTGATCCCTTGCTGAGGCTGACCAATCAAATCCAGCAAGGATTTGCCAAACGATGTCAGACTATTGGCGTATTTTTCGACCTTGAGAAAGCATATGACACTACTTGGAGAATTGGCATCATAAAACAATTGCACAAGATGGGCATATGTGGAAGAATGATTAAATTTGTATATTCCTTTTTAACAGAGAGATTCTTTAAGGTTAGAGTGGGCAACACTCTCTCCCAACCTTTTTTGCAGGAGGAGGGTGTTCCACAAGGAAGCGTTTTAAGCGTAACACTTTTTTCAGTGGCAATAAACAGTATAGTCCAACAAATATCATCACCTGTTAAATGCTCACTTTTTGTTGATGACCTTGCAATATACTGCACAGGATATGATGCCTTGTCAGTATGTAAACATCTGCAAAGGTCTGTTAATGCCATTACAAAGTGGGCTGATGAGAATGGCTTTAAATTTTCCTCCTCTAAAACAGTTTCTGCAAGATTTACTAGGTGCCAGCGTGTGGAAGAGGTTCCCACACTCAGTTTAAAAGGATCTATCATTCCTTATGAAAATGAAGTGAATTTTTGGGTAATGACCATTGACCAGAAATTGACATGGGCCAGCCACATAAACTCCTTAAAGATTAAGGTTAAACAATCTCTGAATATTTTAAAGGTTGTTTCTGGATTTAGTTGGGGAGCTGATAAAAAATCCCTGCTGAGACTATATGACTCGTTGTGTAGGTCCAAGCTAGACTATGGCTGTCAGATTTATTCTTCAGCTTGTCAAACCAAGCTGAAGGAACTAGATGTTGTACACAATATGGGGCTGAGAATATGCTCAGGGGCTTTTAGAACTTCGCCTGTTGAAAGCATATATGTTGATACTAACCAACTTCCCCTTGATCTGAGAAGGCAAGAACTAGGATTAAGGTACATGGCTAGAATTAAAAGTGCTCCCAAAAATCCCTCCTTTCAGGTGCTGAGGGAAGCAGACTCACGGGTCTTTTCTGGTATAAGAGCCTCTAGACCATTCCAAGTTAGACTAATGAAGATGTTTAGGGTAATAATCTTAAATCCCAGAAAGTCATGGAAGTAAAACATCCTGTGTATCCTCCATGGCTTATTCCAGAAGCATCCGTGTGCAAAAAAGCTTTTAACAAAAAAGACTGTCCTGAGGAAGAGATTAGGGGAAAATTCTTGGAGCACGAAACTGTCCATACTAATGTGACAAAAATATATACGGATGGATCAAAGTCAGGTAGTGGTGTTGGCTGTGCAGTTATCCTTGGTGATACAGCGTTTACAGCTAAACTACCTGACTTTGCATCCATATTCACAGCAGAATTAACAGCCATAGTCTCTGCCTTGGATATAGTTGTTCAAAGTAGCGACACTAATTTTGTCATTTACTCGGATTCGAAAAGCACTTTAGAAGCTATTAAAAAATTCAATAGCTTCCATCCGTTAGTTCAAAAAGTTCAGGAATCGCTCCTCCATTTGTATTATTTGCATAAATCTGTCTCTTTCTGTTGGGTCCCTTCACATGTTGGGATTTGTGGAAACGAGATGGCAGATAGGGAAGCGAAAGCTGCTAGTGTCTCATCAGAAACAGCCTTTAGTAAACAGCCTCATACAGATCTAAAAGGTCCTTTTAGGTCTTATATTTTAAGCAAATGGCAAGAAAGATGGACTTCTCATCTTGCCAATAATAGAAAGTACAGAAAAATTAGAAATAATATATTGCCGTGGCCTTCGTCTTTCCAGTCTGATAGGCGAACAGAAATAGTTTTAAGCAGACTGAGGATTGGACACACTTATTTGACCCATCAGTTTATTTTAGAAGGGGGCAGCCTCCCCAGAGTGTGCTTGCGGTGGCGAGATGCTAACAGTGGAGCACATTCTGGTTGCTTGCCCCAGATATTTTAACCAGAGAGAGAGATATCTTAGGGTAAATCCCTTTGTGATATTTTGGGAGATGAAGCAGATATTTCTGCTCTCATCTCCTTTTAAAGTCTATAAATAATAACATTTAATTATTTTTAGCTATCACATCATAGATATATATATATTTATTTATTAAGCATTTTCTTCATTTATTTTCTTCTTATTAAATTCATTCATTTCTCATATGGTAATTTATATATGAACCATTTTTCTTCATACACTTATTAACTCATTCATAATGTAATTTATTTAATCTCCATTACGGCGCTGAATGGCTTCTTTGGCCCCAGTGCCTGGGCTTTTGCCCTAAAACTCATACATTCATCCATCCATCCATCCCAGAAAAACTAGGAACACATAACAATACGCACAGCACTACACCCAAGAGCAAATATCGACAGACTTATCATAACACAAAAAGAAGGAGCGAGAGACTACTAAGCAGAGAGGAATGCGTCAACATCGAGAGCAGAGCCCTGGGGCAATATATGAAAACCAGTGAAAACGAGCGCCTCAGGAGTGCTTGGGAATAAGGACTGATAAAAGTAGATGAAGTAAGACCCAGAAATAGACAGAGACAGGAGAGTGACAAACAGAACTTAAGAATACCACAACAAACCAATGCACGGACAGTACATAACCAGACTAACAACTGGCCAGCGATGAAACATGGCAATGGTTACAGAGGAAGAACTCAAGAAGGAAACAGAAGAAATGATAACAGCGGCACCAGATCAGGCCCTAAGAACCAGATATATTCAAAGAACAATATATTATGGAAATAACATCACACCCATATACAAGAAGTGCAATAAGAAAAACGAAACTATAACTACATAGCAAGCGAATCTCCGGTACTAGCATAGAACCAGTACAAAAAAATATACGTGATTCAGTATCAAAAGTCCCCCCATTGATAGTTACCTTCCAGTAATAGTAATAAGTGGTACGAGCACCAACGTGAGTAAGTGATAGAAAACGATCAGGCAAAGATCCTCCGTGACTATGGTATCAGAATAGATAAGTTGATACGTGCAAGTAGACCAGACGTGACGTTGATTGGCAAAACCAAAAATAAAGTATCACTCATCGATGCCGCAGTGCCATGGGACACCAGAGTAAATGAGAAGGAAAGAGAAAAAATGTATAAGTATCAAGACCTGAAAATAGAAATAAGAAGGATATAGGATATGCCAATGGAAATTGTATTTATAATCATAGGGACACTAGGCATGATCCCGAGATCCCAGAAAAGGAACCTGGAAAAATTAGATGCTGAAGTAGCTCCAGGACTTATGTATAAGAGTGTGCTCCTGGAAACAGCGCACATAGTAAAAACAGTGATGGATTCCTAACGAGGCAGGATGCATCGCGGAACCCCAACCAACCAAAAAATAAATAAATAAATACATAAATAAAATAATAGTAATAATAATGATGATAATAATAATAATACTGCTTAAGGTGAGTTTTATTTCAGATGAATTATGTAAAGTCCATCGGACGAAGGGAGCAGGTAAAAAATCCAGTGACAAGACTTGACCCAGACAGGCAGGCAAAAAAAAAAAAGCTAAATAAAACTACATATAAAATAAGAGTTACAAATGTTGAAAGCTACAGAACATTTGGCAAAAGAGAACATAATATTTGTTCATATCAATAATTGCAACATATGAGCCTGCGCAATAAAACTTTAAAAAACACTCGTGTATGCAATAAAACAAACTACCAAATAAAAAGTTACATAAACATCCTTTAAAGGACAAATCTCTCTCTCTCTCTCTCTCTCTCTCTCTCTCTCTCTCTCTCTCTCTCTCTCTCTCTCTCTCTCTCTCTCTCTCTCCTTTATGGATATTCCTATAAGGAAATTCTCTTTTACAGATCCATTAAACAACTGCTATATATTTCATTATTTTAGCAATACTGTTCTAGATAAGGAATTTAACATTTGCTATTGCCAGGAAGTGAATTGCTTCAAAGATGTAACATTGTTGTTGATGTACGAAGTCTTTAAAATATTTCTAGATTTTAGTGGTCAAAACACGCATCTACCAATTTTGTGTAATTGTAAGACTTTTTTTAACGATATTACTTTCAGGTGTACATAAAAATTCTTTGAATGAGCTGTAACAAAAGCCCAACACAAAAAGCAGAAACGCGTAAAATATGTATGTGCATGTGTTTGTGTTTGTTTGTGGGTGACTGAATACTGTGGGTATGCAATGGGAAATCTCTTTTTATACAAATTAATAAAATGACAATGTATTACAATAATGTCCTTATTTGTATTTTTTCCTAAATGTATGTAGTTTATTTTTATTATATATAAAACTATGTTATTTAACCAGAAAATTTATTTTCATGATTTTTGCTAAGAAAAAAAAAAATATTATGAACTTTATGATCATTAACATTATGAGTCATTTACCAAAACGTAGTAGCTTTTCGAGGTAAAGCTTTGCAATGTAGCAAACTAAGCTGCTTCCTTATGTATAATTAATATGGTTTATAGCAGAATTAAAGTATTCCTTTCTGACAAGAAATTGTCAGTCAAGAACCAAGTAATTCAGGTTATGCAGTAATGTGTCTTTGTTTTATGAAGGTTCATTGATACCCCATTAAATATTTTTTTACTGATTTATTAAACATTTCCGCAAGTGTCTCAATAGCTGGTGCAACAAAGTTAATAATTTTTCCAAAGAAAGAGAAACCAAGAACGGACAACGTCAGCGCTCGTTCTCACGTAAGGCAATTGTCTTCGAAGATTCACAACACCTGACTCAGTCAAATGCAGAATACATCAGCTTTATTTTAGTGAGCGGATGAACTCTTACATATCTGTACTCGACTCTTAAAATCCCCCACTGCCGTTGTAACTAAAGATTTTCCGAATAATAAACCCACCCGCTTTTGCAACCGATCCTGGTTATTTTTTTATGACCATCGATAATCCTAGAGGTATTTGTTGTTTAAAGTACACTAAAGCTCGCAAAAGGTTAACCGTCACTAAAGACAATACGTTATAGAAGCCTATCCCCATGTCATAATACAAAACGCTCAAGAGTGGAATGTCAACACGAAGTTCCTTATTATTTATCATGGCAGAGTAATGATAAAATCACTTTTTGTTCATAGACTTTCCACGCCACATAATTTCTTGACAGAATAAAAAAAAATATTCAAAGTCAAATCCCTGGCTGAAGCGGAACTGAACTTTGAATCAAACAACAAATGAAAGTCAAATAACAAAACGATCTTTAACCAGAGATACAATGGGCTTTCATTTTCGAAAATGAAAGCGAGACTGTCGCGATCCATGTGCAGATCATCTAATATTAAGAAAAGAATCTCCACTGAAAGTTCTCTATATTTTTATCGAGACGACACTTAAGCTGTTTTACATTTCAGAGTCCTTTATAATTCATTGAAGACAGGGTTCTTTATCTCTCCAATCTCTCTCCTCTCCTCTCTCTCTACCTCTCTCTCTCGCTCTTCTCCTCTCTCTCTCTCTCTCTCTCTGTCAACAACGCTTTCGAGATGCAAATGCTGCGTAAAACTGCACATTCCATGTGTTTCCATCAAACTTTATTCATTGCTAGCAATTGCTTCATCAAACAACAGAGAGAGAGAGAGAGAGACGTAGATCACATACCTAGAAATCAAAGGAATTGTGGATTGATAGTTTTCTTTACTGAGAGTAGGAGGGAGAGATAGAGAGAGGAGAGAGAGAGAGAGAGAGAGAGAAATGGATTAAGCGTACCTTTGTTTGACAATTTTCTGCTGCTCTGAACATTCTTGTGGAGTTGGTTGGTAGGATTAACAACTGACAGGATAGCCTTGGAAAATAGAAGGGTTTTGCAACATCAGTGTTCTGAGAGAGGTTAAAACGTCAGGGGTATAGAGGGGGATTTGTTTGTGCCGAGCTTGTCTTTATTGAAGGAGTAATTTATAATGGATTTTGTGTTACTTATTTTGTGATGTAGAATCATTATATAGGGAGTTGCTGCAGAGGTAAATTGTTTTCTTTAATATTTCTTTCCTGCTGTGATCTCTCGACTTACAAATGCTGGAAGTTTTCAGTTCTTCTGTTCCTCAGCCTTACTTGAATCCTCACACAGCTATTTGCAAAAGAATCCTTAATCAAGAACCTTGAATACAAACAAATAAATCCATGGTAGACCACCAAGTGGTTTTCTACATTTTCAAATCTCGATAGCTTAATATTATTTCGAGTTAATTCAGTGCCATTTAGTCAGGGATACCCTTGGGAATTTAAATAGTAACAATAGGAGTTTGGACGCATTTTTTAACACCATTTTAGAAGGAAAACGGAAGCTGGAGGCAAACCTGATTAGGTAAAATTTAATAGTACAAATTCAAATCAGTAAGATTCGTAATGGAAATCTACATTAAAGCACAGGAGGGGAAATTATTGATCATGAATACGCAAATAACATTCCGGAGAATTTAGATAATAGTTACGAAAGGAAACTTAGATACACTTTATTCATGTTAGTCTGGTGAAGCGATGGTATATATTCATATCAATTAGTAATTATGATATGGAATGGGGCCTGTTTTCAGATATCATGATTTCTATGATCTAATTTCAAAGGATAATTTAGAAAAGGAAATTGGTAGGATAAACAGCATTCACTCTAATAGAAGATATGAGTGCTGCAATTAAGATATTCATGAATAGATATTCGTTCAAGTAAATTAAAATCAAACAGTGAGTATAGTTATGCAACAAATAAAAGTCCATACAAGCAGCTCTTCGCGAAATCTCTCTCTCGGCTAAAGGTTGCCGAAGAATTGGGACTAAATGTAGACCGTCTAAAATCACTTGATTCCCTCATTGATATTTTACATATTTATTTTCCGTTCTCAAAATATCAAAATATCATCTGATTTTCTCGCTAAAGATAAAGGAAAATGACTCTCAAAGTCTGTTTTTGAGAGTAATTAGGCTCCATTCCTTGCAGATTCCTAATGCAGTAGTGATGGAAGGAACTTTAAGTAGGCATTCATTTGATTAATAGTTCAATAGCAAGATGTTGTTTAGTAAATATAGCAAAATATAGAAGCTGCAGTAGATATCAATATGGAAAGCTATTATGATCTGTTGTTTCAAAGTGAAAGAAAGTTAAATCAAAATAAAACGGTCAAGGACAAGGAAATAACGAATTAAATAGAGGTATAATCAAAGATAGAAAAACTATCGCATCTTTCTTTTCAGCAATTCGCTCAACTATAAACAAAGTTGGAATTTTTTTCCTCTTTGCTGAAGAAGACAACTGTGATACCTATCTACGAAACAGACGTTGACATTTTCATTTTTTCCAATGAAAGTTTTCCATTATTATTGTCAAAGTAGTTAAGCAATAACAACTATTAAGGAAACTTTTATATGATGCCTTTTAAATAACAGCAGTTTCCCTTTACTTCTCAATGATCATGATGTCTTGGAAAATATACCTAGACGACTGAATGTTCAAGTTAATTTAGGTATTTCCCCAGAAAAAAATGTAAGTTATGCTGCATTTAAATGGGCTACTGGCTTGCGGAAAGATTACAATTCTTTATGGAATCAGTCTAATTTGAAAATTAGGCTTCTTTTACAAAACATTTAGTTTCAATAAAATGTTCAGTATAATTAGCACTTCTTTTTTATAAAATGTTTAATTTACCTATATCTTTATACTTGCTTATTGTAAAATGAGGCTAAAAGTGCCTCGTTCCTAGGTACTAAAATAAAATTAAAAAAAAACGCAAATGAGAGTAAAATTCTGCAGCGTTGTAACCGAAAACTGATTAGCAGTATCATCACAGTTACATATTTTTAATTCACATCTGACTGAAAAAATGTGGTTACTTGCAAATGGTTTCAACATCGAACTTCATCACTCTAATAAAGACACACCGGTGGGTTCAGAATTAATATTCGTTGTTAGTATCTCGGGCTCACGACAGTTAAAGACCCAAGGTGGCAATTTGATTAAATTTGAGCAGACAGGCCGTGGCTCTCTATATTAAGCCTAATGGATGGTCCATCGGTGTGAATGAGGGCTCGTCGTTCTGCGGCACAGAATTTAAAGATGCTTCAATGTTATGTATTTGCTGTAATGTTATGTATTTTCCCAGATCAGACCTGATCAGAAGCAGCCAGTAACAATTACCCTGATTTCCTTCTTAATGACAGATAGCCTGCGTCTCCAGGATGTTTGCTCTCTCTCTCTCTCTCTCTCTCTCTCTCTCTCTCTCTCTCTCTCTCTCTCTCTCTACAACACTGCTTCAGATTGTTAAACACCGACGGTAATGTGCCCGCGCTATAGAGAGAGAGACATAGAGACAGAGAGACAGAGAGAGAGAACTTTACTATACATTGCCATAATGCTCAATATAAGTAGGAGTTATTGATGAAGATAATTTCCATTCACTAAGTGAGAAATGAAAGGATGTTTGCCATAATCTGGTAATCCCAACCGAAGATCCCAATATTTTCAATTTTAAGTTATTAGATGATAAATAAAAGAGCGTACCAAAAGTATATGAAAAGACCGTTGTTCCTTTTTGTGTAAAGATACAAATCTCTTCCGGAGTCCTTCCTTCTCTGCTTTTCACCCCTTCCCCACCCCACCCCGAAAGCCTTTGTGCTGATAAACTTGAGTGCAATTTCCCCTCTTTTCTCGTTGTATAATAAATTAATATTGTTTTTACCCTTTTTTCCTCAAGATCCTGGTAAGACTTATCTATCCTTAAGGCAAGAGCTTTTAGGGTAATTGCAGGCTGTTGGTGACCGAGTTTGGTTATGAAAAATACAAATAAATAAATAAATAAATACTGCACCGCTCCTCAATAACTTTCAAAATAACATTTTCATTTGATGGCGAGAGCTACCTATAAATCACAGCATTCTAGGTTCCATCTTCTTCATTTGTTGCCATTTGAATCGTCCTCTGAAAACTTCTACGGCAGACAATTATTAGAACAGGTAAGGATTCCAGATTACTTCCACAAATATCGCTATTCACTAAAAAACTATTCAGGATTAGCGTCTTCTACTTGCTGAAATGTTATATTTGTAGCATTTTCTTATTGTTTCTTTCAGTTCTCTCTAGTCTTGGCAATGGTTCTCTCTCTCTCTCTCTCTCTCTCTCTCTCTCTCTCTCTCTCTCTCTCTCTCTCTCTCTCTCTCTTTCAGCTTTGTCTTTCTTTTGCAGGGAAGCAAGTAAATAGCCTTGAAGACTTGTTCTGTATAAACTTTTGCCGTAATTGACTAATCATTTATATATATATATATATATATATAATATATATATATATATATATATATATATATATATATATATATTATATATATACATAGATATAGATATATATATCTAACTATCCATGACATATTGTTAGATATTTAGAAAGAGTGAAGTTTTTATTTGATGCGTCTGTTGACCTGATAATTATGTCAAGGTTATGGCTCCTGATATATGATAACCTGGAAGAAGATCAGCCTAAGTCATCTGACAAACATGTAACCTCTTACATCTTCCGCAAATTTATAATGGTAGACCATTAAGAACAATGCCCAATCAATATTGTTTATTGACCAAGGGTTGGGACGAACTGGACTGTGTCGGTTCGTCACCTCCACTAATAATACAGTTTTCTCCAAAGAAAGTTGTGCATCGAAATTTACAAGTTAAATATCATGCATGAGGAGATATATGACTAAAAATCAATAAACACTGCAAGCTATTTTTTAAAGCGAACATATTAAGAAATGATGTACCCAGGTTTTAAATAAGTCCCCTGGTCACCCAACCTCACTTAAATGACTTCCGTTCGACACAACACTCATTCATTCACGCAATGGATCAGGGTGTAATGACAAATAAAAAAAAAAGATACTACACTCGCCGTACATGTAGGCAAGCGTTAAAGGGTTACAATATTTACAATTGTGTAAAGAACATTGATGCTACATGGCATAGTTTAAGTGAGATCAACATGATGGAATATGGAAGGCCTTATGCCCACAGTTTGTAAAGGACTCCAGAGGGTTTAATCACGAAGAGGAGGAAAAAGGAATCGTTAACATTCTGGTTGACATAAGAGCTGTTTGACATTCAGAGGAGTTGGCGAATGAGGATTTGATGGATCTGGAAGAAAAACTAAAACAGGAGAACTTGAAGAAGAAGACGAATTTTTTCCCATAAAGAAGTCCCAAACAAAATTGATGGCCGAGACGTTTTCTCTTGAAGAAAAAGTGTTCACTATTTTAGAGAATCACGATCCTATTGTTAAGAGATTCTCAAAAGTGGCAACAATAGTCAGTGAGCTTTCCAATGTTATTGCATCATATACTATGGAAAGAAACTAAAAACAATGCAAACTTTCATTGACTAAATCTTCAACCCCACCTCCCATGACTGCTTCCTCCCCCAAATAAAGAGGAAAGTGACGAAGAAAAGCTTGCTGAAGAAATCGAAACAAAGAAGATATTGACGACCCCCCTCCCCGGTACTGAGAGCAACCCCCCACCCCCGCCCCTCTCATCCATCACAACAAGCCTATGGCACCAGTTTCAAAGGTAAGAAAACTATACATGTACTTTCATTTACTGTATTATCAAAATTTGTTTAATATTGGGTGTTATATATAATTTGTAATAACAAAATATTCTATAGAATACAGTAACAGTAACAGTTTTTAGGTTTAAGTGTGAAAAACCTAAATAGTACTGTACGTATTGACTTTGAGTACACAAAGTAGAACGTACGTACAAAGCCGGTTGATATGTAACTCGTTCGTAATTAGAGGAGCATCTGTACTGAAATTTCACTTTTATAACTCTTTCTGAGGATCTGAACAAGAATTATGAAGCTATTTGTTCGCTATATTAATATTGATTCTAAGGTGTTTCTTGAGACAAGTTTACTGCTGTGGGATATATCAGCTCGAAGTGATCTTTATTCATAAGTGTACAGACAGAGCATTATCATTATAGCCAGTTCTAATCGTCTGACTCAGATATTCAGGAAGCCTGAGTGTTTGCAGTAAAGGTAGAGGGGCAATGTGTAAAGGGTTTTGGCACCCTTATGGCAGCATTCGTATAGATAGATGCAGTATTATCTGCATCTTGGATGTGGCATTGATCGCTCTTGCTTGTCTTCCAGAGGAAAGAAAATCTATTGTAAAGAAAATCTCCCTTCGTGGAAAAAATATAATATTTACACTTATATGTGGGACTATCGTAACGAACAAATAATTGCTTTTCTGTCAATAATAATATTTGTTTTTTATGAACAAACGTTTCGTAACAACTTTTAGATATTTTCAAGTATTCGTCCTATTCGGATTTTTACAGGAGTCAGTTGGGAAATGATAATTAACAACTAATGCAGAAAATAGTGAAAATAAAAAGCCAAAATAAAATATTAAAATATATTTTTACTAGAAAAAAAAGAAAGAAAATTATTATTATGCAGAAGAAGAAAAATTCTTTTAATGACCCTCTCCAAATTATTGTCAAATCCGCAACTGAAAATATAGGACTTAAATGATGGAGTGTACGGTAATAGCAGCGCCATCTATTGTTTGATTTTTGTCAGGTAATCGCAGTGCCATCTATTGTTTGGGTTGGTCGTTGTTTAGAGAGGTGAGTTGGAGTTCATTTTGTTGCCACTATCCTTGTTTTGTTTTCCGTTAAGTGACTTCAATCTTCGCCCTCATTTATCAGTGATTACCGCTTGCCACCTGCCATTGCACACTGAAGGTATTTATATTTTATTTAAAAGTAACTAAATGAATTGTGGTTGTATAGGCTATCCAAATTTTGGTTATAGTGTGGTTGAATACACTTAATTGTGAAGTGGTTGTTTTTGGTTTCGTGATATTTATTTAGTCGGCTTGTTTGTGTTGATGGGTTGTTAACATGTTTTATGTTAAGTATACAGTCATTCAGTAGTGACTTTATAATATATAGTTTGATAATTATTATTATTATTATTATTATTATTATATATACTATATAATATATATATATACATATATATATATATATATATATATATATATATATATATATATATATATATATATATATATTATATATATATATATATATATATATATATATATATATATATCTATATATATATATATATATATATATATATATATATATTATATATAATATATATATATATTATATATATATTTTTTTGTTTTTTTTTTTTTTTTTTTTTTTTTTTATGGCTCCTACTTTTACCCTTTAGGATGAGGGTGCAATTTCTTATCTGGGGTTACTTTTGGTCTAACCGCGCAACTCTGGCTAAGTAACTACCTAGACTTGTCTACCCCTCCATTGATGAACCAATAGTCTATTGCTAGCCATCGCTTCAGATATTCAATAAGTCATCATATAAGGTGTCTTGTCATAAAGAACATGTGTAGATCTGTTGTAGTGTAGTATAGTATTCATTTATTTCAAACTTAATTGCATATGATTTAATTCTGAAATATATATTTTGTACCTTTATTTTATTCATGTTTGTGTTTTCCCCTTAATTTCACTCTTGAGATGAATGTAACTGATCATAATCAGCAAATGGTAGAGAATTTTAAACAACCATCGACACCCAGGCTATTCATAAATGGTCAAGAATTCAACAACACAGTCCCTCTGAAAGACACTCGAGATTTCAATTACCACAAAGGTCGTTTTAAATGCATGAAAATACCTCTACCATGGAATCAGGCAATTTGTCACAGAAATTCTGATTAGGAAAAGCAACCAGGGACCTTACTATGTTTACCTGTTTCCAAAGCAGGGCTCTGTATTCGTCAAAGAGAAGATTCCTCGTACAGCATCAGAGGAAAAGATGTGCAGCAGCATAATTGAGTCTTACCTTCTTGAATACTCTTACCTGCAACTTATTGTTGATTTTCGAAGATCGGATACAAGTGTCTCCTCCTTCTGTTCTTTTCAATAAGATTAAAAGTACTAATCTTGAGATAACTGTCCTTGAGAAAATAAAATGGATAAGGTTACCTGTAAAATTCAAAGAGGTAAGAGTAGCACCTATTTTTCAAATGGAGAGAGAACCCTATAAGCAAGGAATGAGTCCTTGTCATGGTAATCGCTCTATAGCGAAGAAACATATATTAAAGGTAAGGAAAGGAAAATGGATCTTCTTCGAGTAGGTCTGCAGCAAGGA
>NC_061092.1:56993405-57003405 GCF_015104395.2 Macrobrachium nipponense
TTCAACAATAGATCTTTGCTGAATGTTCATTTGGACACACACACACACACTATATATATATATATATATACACACACACACATATATATATATATATATATATATATATATATATATATATATATATATATAATATATATATATATATAATAGATATATATTTTGGCATGTGAGTGTTACTGTATGTTTTTTTTTAATCCTGGGGGCTTTTTTTGAGACGGGTTCAAGAGGCGTCAAAACTTTTTCTTGTCTTTGCCCATAGTAGCAGAAGTGACGTGTTTTTCTTTATTTGTGCATGTTTATGATAGACGTATTCGTCTTTGTTTAAACCATAAAGAAATATAAGGATGTGTTTATGCATGTGAACTGTGCTTAGATAGCATATTTGGCTTGGAGACAGAGCGGCCACTGAATTTCACTGCTCAGCACATTTCTGCTAACCGCGCAGAGGCGCATTGCAAGATGGGTACTTTTGGTCTGCCTCGGGAGGGGTCCTATCGCTTGACCGAAGGATGTTTCAATGCTCATTGGGGGGAGGAACTTTTTTTCTCATTGTGGGTGAACTCCTCCTTTCTTTTTTTTTCTTTGTTGGGCTGTTGAAGACAAGTTGGCCTTGACAATGAATTTCCAATGCCAAGACATCAGCTGATTGATTAGTTGATGAAGTGAAACGCCGTAGAGTCTTATTTTAGAAAAGAGATTTTTTTTTTTCTCTTGGATGAAGAGAAAAGGAAATAAAAAGAGAATTGAAATGCATTGTATGGGTGTATGTTTTCCTTGTGCCTTGGAAGACACAAATATAAGGGGGAGAGACAGATTCTGGTGTATGCAGTTTGAATTTACCCTTACTTGAGATCTTTGCAAGATAATTGTTACTATGGAAAATTATTGTTGTTATTAATAATTATTATACCTGAGATGTGTCACGGGAGGGTTGCTTAAGTATAATTATCATTGCGGGAGACTTGTTTTGCGAGAGATTTGAGTTATTTCATGGGAGATTATTTTATAATTATTACAGATAATTATTCGTGGAGAATTATTACAATGAATTAATGGGAGAAGTCTTTTCTTAATTATTTGTAGAGTTTTTGTAACTTTGGAGAATGTTTCAGTCATTCACGAGGGAGAGTTTTGCTGAATCTTGATGAATCTGACTGAATCTTGGTGAATTGTGTTGAATCTTGCTGAACTTTTGCTGAATTTTGTGCTGAATTTTTGAGAATGGACAAGCATTAACATTGGTGATGTTTTTTTTTTTTTTTTTTTATACTGATACTGGTGATTTTTTATAGCAAATTTTTTGGTGGTTTTGCTGATAATGATATTTCTGATACTGATCTTTTTTATACTAATACGTGGGTGTTGTAATGCTATCAAGGGTGGTGAAATCTTTTTTGAATACGGGTGGAACTAACAACACATTGTTTTTGTTTATTTTTTCCTTTTTTTTATGAGTTCAGCAGATAATTGCTTGACATCTGGTGAGTTACGAGAGATAGTTAACAGTGCCGTTGATTTTTCTTTTCTCCTTTTTTGGAAGTTAGCCATCGCTGACACAAGTTTTTTTTTTACCAAGGGTGAATTTGAATTGGTTTTTTCTCTCCAGTTGGTGTGAATATTTTTTATTATCTCAGTTCGTGACTTAGAGTCATTGTTCGGGAACGTGTTTGTGTTTTAGCTATTTGATGCTGCAGAGAAATTTATGGGAGAATTTCTTGCATGTTTTGAATGCATTCGTAATGGCACTAAATTTTTTCTCTGGATATTTGTGCTCCAGAAATTGTGAGTTTTCTTGCACAATACATTTATTGTATTTGTGACAACTTTGTGCGAGATAGGAAACTTGGTTAAGTTTTCTAATGGCCTATGTCGTAGTGCATATGGAGAAGTCTTTGCTTAGACACTGTGAATTTGGAGTTTTGTTATAAGGAGTTGTGGCACATTGGTGATTATTTCTAGAATTTTCTAGACAGTTTTTATTTGCCGAGTTTTTGCCTTTTTTTAGCAATTATGCTAAATGGAGAGAGTTTTATAGTTTTTGACTATAACATTGAGTTATTCTCTGGAGAATTGGATATATATTATTTTGGAGTTATAATTGAGATATATTATTTAGAGTTATAATTGGAGGTATATATTAATTTGGAGTTATAATTTGAGATATAATATATTGGAGATATATTTTTGGCCATTTTGATATTTGCCAATGGCGATGAGAGCTATGTTTAGCTCAATTATTTTGCAGCCATCTTTGTTGCAAATGGAGACACATAATTGGAGATTATGGGGCAATATTTGTGAGTGGGTGAGCTAGATGCTTTGAGTGCACATTTTTTTGGAGATAGGATTTCATTTTTTGATATTCCTTTTTGGAGATATATTTTTTGGAGCCTTGTTTTATTCCATATGGAGTATTGGGGAAATAGAGGTAAATACTTTGTATTTGCCGAAATAGAGGTGATTATTCTTTATTCTGGGAGTGTGGTCTCTTTTTATTAACATGTGGCTATTGGAGAAATATAAGGGGAGAGTGGTTTTTAACCATTGGAGGAAATATAGGGGGAGTGGTTTTTAACCAAATGGAGGAAATATTTTTATAACCGGAGTGGCGTTCTTGTTAATATGGTGTCACATAATTATGTATGGAGATGGAATTAATCTTTGGCGGGTGAGCTTTTTTTTTGTGGTTATGGAGTTTTTTTTTCGAGCCAAGAGAAGATTTCTGTGGTTCTTTCTCTTTGGTTTCGTGACTATTTGGAGAGGAGTGGCATTACTGCATTGTAGTCCTATGGAGATGAGTGTATTTTTTTATGTTCACAAGTGTGTTATTTTGGAGGCATATAATTGGGCTGTGTCATGTTGAGGAGAATAAGTCTTCGAGACAAATCTTCGAACACATTAGTCATATCCTGTAGTTAATTTTGTGGAAATGTGTCTGTTAGAACCTTTTTCTGTAGAATCATGAGTTTTCCAAACTTGTGTGTCTGACTAGACATTTTTTGTGCAGCTGTTTGAGCTCACGTCCGCAGGCTATTTTTCTGCTGACAAGCGATGTGATGAGCCGTGTGCTGACTTTTTTCCTCTGATGGTGAATGATCAGAATTTTAGCAATATCTGGAAATGTTGACAATAGCATTTCACGAAAGCGCATGGGTAAGAGTTTGCTTTCCGGACATGCCAGTCGATAAAGTTGCGATATCGAGAAATTCCGTAACTTTTAATGGAGCATTTCTTGGGAAAAATGCGGGGGATTATGTATATCATACATATATGATGTATTTTGTGATGGGGGACATTTACTTGTGGTTACCTTTATTTTTATTTTTTTTTCTTCCTTTTCCTACGAGAGATGTAATTGGGGACTGAGCTTAAATAGCATTTCTTTTTGGACGGGAGATGTGATTTATCGGGAGTTGTTATTTACGTAAAAGGGAGTTTGACATTAAGTTTCATTGTAATTAATTGTGTGAGCAGTAAAGGGGTTTTTGCTGTTAAACATTGGAGATTTTTACTGATTTTGTGGGTTGCTGTGATATCAGAGCTTGAGAGAACATTTTTGGGTCTGGGTGTGTTACGAGATTCTTTTTTTTTTTTTTTTTTTCTTGGGCTCATTACGATTTTTTCTTTTTTTTTTATGATAACATTCGAGTTTGATATGTGAGTGCAGAAGTCCGTGGAGTTGCTGTGATTTCTGAGTTGTGTGTGTGCTGATGTGAGTTTGGAGAATTGAGTTGGAGAACTTGATGTTTTTGTTTTCTTTGAGAGTTTGTGATAATGACTTATGATTTAGTAGTCATTGAAGGAGTTAATTGGGAGACGTTCAGTTAGTATTTCTGACTTTTTGAGATCATTGTTTGATAGAAGTAGTATGTCTGGGTTAATTTTCTTAGATAGACCAATGACTTGACTGACATACTAACACACCAAAAAGTTATTTCCCAACGCCAGCAGACGTCCACCAGCCGTGCAGAGAGTGTTGCTGTCGTCCGTGGTGATTACAAGAGTTTCCATGATGGTGATTACGAGAGTCTACAAAATTCAACAGCGTGTCTTTTGGAGATCTGCAGAAGCCGTTAGAGGTCTTCTACAATGAGGGAGGCATTCCGTCTTCCTACAGTCTGCTACAGGAGCAGCAAGTTACAAGCAGAGAGGGATATTCAAGAATCCGAAGAGAGAAAATTCTAGTGTTATTTGGAGATAAAAGCGTAACAGACTTTATTTTATAATGCCAGAGACGTGCAGTTATTATTTATATTTTATTTAAGCCGGCCAATGTGTTTTATATTATATAAGGTATTTTGTTGACCATTTTGCTAGGCGGGAGCTAGCATGAGGTGGCCAAGCAGTGAAACGGCCTAGGGTTTTTGATCAATAATATATTGTCAATATGTTCGCTGTGACCTATGGAATGTGAAGAACAGTGCAGAAGCAACGACCCGAGAAAGCTGGATGAATGGGTTTCTATGGATGGTGTGAGAATAAAACTGCTTAGTTAGACAAGTAAATGTATCGATAGTTTATTAACTCTTCTCAAAGTTGCGTTTGTGAAAACTGGTTGAAGCCAGTATTGTGAGGCGCTAATGAACTGTGCATTTGTATGTGCATTTGTGCCTTTTTCTGTTAAAAGTGAATCATACACAAGTCTATGGGGGGATTTTGATAGAGGCATCTTTGAGAGAAAAGGCAGGATGCCGTGGTGCTCTCAGAGTGGTTTTTTTTTATTAAGTGTGTGAAATAGTCGGCTGCCATGGTGAGTTGAAATACTTTAGCCAAAGGGATGGCTTGTTTGATATCTTGTAAGATGTTCCATTTTATTAACTTTGTCTTTTTAAACCTGTGTCTGTACTTACGGGATGTGTCTGTGTCTTTGAAACAGAACGGTTCTGGCAATGGGGGTGGGGACCGACAGAGAGTCCCAGATGGGCGAGACGATTGGTGTGACTATAACTGTTCAGATATTTTTGTTGGGTTTTTGATTGAATTGAGTTAGTCTGTAAGACTTGATTAATTCCTATTTATTTCATTGTTAATAAATGTATTTTCTATAATGCCAAACTCTCTCATTTTGGTTACCTGTTAGAGTGGAGAGAAAGAGGTGGAGAGAGAGAGGTCACGAGCCGTTGATCGCTTAGAGAGAGAGAGAGAGAGAGAGAGAGAGAGAGAGAGAGACGAGAGAGAGAGAGAGAGGGGCTGTGTGTATTAGTTTGCCTTGACGCTCGAGTTACACGTTTACCAAATGAATAATGGGGAAATGTCCCCATTTACATTATATATATATATATATATATATATATATATATATATATATATATATATATATATATATATATATATATATATATATATATATAACAGAATACAGACTCTCTTTCTTAGTTTAACTTCTAAGCGGAACTCGAAATTTTAAACATTTTAATTATTCTTTTTGTGTTCCTAACACTTCACAATATCATTCTGCAGAAATGTGTAGCATTCACAGTCAGGAATTCTACTTCATGCTTATGGCGGGGATAGAGATTTACTCGGATGTTTACGTAAAATGTGATATAATAATCCATGATAACGAAAACACTCCTGATTAGCGAGAGAGTTCAGAAAACAAATGAATTCTATTTCATCCGGAAAAGTAAAAGGACGCACAAACTCTCTGGTAATTAATTACCTTCGTTAAAATCTGGCTTCAAACCATAATATAATTTAATGATGTGAAAAGCAACTGAAGAGATTTTGTTCCTCCAACACTGCGTAGTGAAGAGGATTGGGAAAACCGCTGAAAATTTTGAGTAGAGTTCACATTAGCATATAGACACACACACACACACACACACACACACACATATATATATATATATATATATATATATATATATATATATATATATATATATATATTATATATATATATTATATATAGCTTCTGCAGGATGTTGATGTGGGAGAGCATATTGTTGAGCAGCATCAGGGTGGTGGGCGCCAGCGGCTGGTTTAGGATCTGAGGGTTTGAGGTAACTGGCTGCAGGCCATCTGGATGTGTTGCATCAGCAACGGCGGACGTGAGGAGTGCTGCCCGTTCCCCCCGTTTTATTTTTTTTTCGCCCCCCGCCGCCACCGCCCTGTGACGAGAACGGTAGGTGTGGAGGAGCCTGAGGGAAAACCGCTGCTGGTGGGTAAGTTGGGTGATGCAGTCGTAGGGCGGTCATGTCCCTTGGTTCGTCCAAGGGTGGGGCGGGTTTCTCCAGGCCCCGTCCCTCTGCCCCGGCCACGCCGCTGCCTCCACCCATGGACACAACGGCGACCTCCCTCCTCCGCTGTTGAGTTCCAAAATATTAGTGCGATTGATTAATCACTTTCGTACTCCACACACACACACACAGCACACACACACACACACACACACACACATTATATATATATATCTATATATTATATATTAATATATATATATCTATAATATAATATAAATATATATATCTAATTCGAGCTACAAATGTCCTTTAATATCTAATTCGCTCTACCTCGGAATTGAATATATTTTCATATATGTACCGAGGGGGAATTTTTAGTTGATATCGTCCCCCCATGGGATCGACCACCACCGTCCAGTTGGACGGGGACGAAATCAGAACGAACGTGACGGTACCGAATCTGCTGTCAGGAGAGGCTAAAGGTTTATATCGATTCTGACCTTACAAATCACCGTCGAACTCGGTTTTTTCGTAATTGGCTAACATGGTAGAGGGGGTTTCATATCGATTCTAATTGCCAAATGCACGGAGTCACAGTTACGTCGAAGGTCCACTTATGCATACCCAGAGGGTATACAGAAAATAACTGTGATATCAAATAATTCTTTTACCCTTGGCAAGAAACAAAAGGGCAAAATGGTCACGAAGATATAAACAAGAAATTCACAGCGTATTAAAGCTTCCCTTTTTATGCTAATTACAATTAAACATACCCAAATATATAAAAAAAATAAAAATAAATAATGGAATTTGAGGAGATAAAAAATTAATTTTCCTGGAAATGTTATATGAGAAGTATTTGTTAACAAATAGAAGAGGATAATCATACTAGATGAATTATATTATGAAACTACAGGTAATTAATAAAAAAAAAAATTGATTATAACTGGATACGATTAGGACTATCGCTTAAAACAAAATCCTCTAATTATGATTTTATTTTGCTTTTTTGAAAATTGAAGGCGATAAAACTGTAGACTGAGGACTAATACGTCGAATTTTGTCCCTTGCTAATATTTATGAGCACCAGTGATGTCAAAACTATTTGTTTAACAAAAATTGTGATACTAAGAGTACCAGATATGAGGAAAAGTTCAGAAGCCATATACATCTTCAGAGGTGAATTAATTACTGTAAATCCAGCTGAGAAATCAAGACACCACTTCATTTGTGTTGGGGCAAAATATTCAACGGCAGAAAAATGTAAGTTTGAAAGAAATGACATCGTGACTGGCACACAGATTTTCTTTAAATTTATTTTTAGTAATGAGAATCTAGAGATGATTAATTCAGGGAAACTTTAGACCAAAGAAAGCTACGCTATTATTTCACGAGTAACGATACTCACGAAGACAGCAGGAAAAGGAAAGACCGAAGCCATTTATCAGCTCACATCAATATAATATTGTGAAATGACTAAATAATATAAACCAAAATTTTCCCAGATGCTGAAAATGGGACTAAAGTTACTATAAATGAAGATTCAACGGAACTAAAACATTCTGCCGGATTGATGACAGTTGCAAAGGGAAACTTTTGGATCTAATGCATAAATACATAAATGTGGCGGTGACAGTTATCCTTATTTCCTCTAAGGCCATATCCCCATTCTTCACACGAGAAAGAAAGTACTTGTATAATTGCAGTGCGTTTTCATGATTAAGATATGGGTTAAAAAAGGGAATATTTTATGATCATGATATCTGAGGACATTATACAACCCTAACCTATCAGCAGAGAGAGACATGAACCTTTCATCTATTTAGGAGGTTATTCTTATTCAATGTATCCGTCAGGAGGACAGCAACATAACTAACTATATCGTCATATCGTTGGTATATCAAACAAGTGGATATTCAATTATCGTAAGCATTAATTCGAAGCGAGAAGATAAAACATAAAATGATATTTAGAAGTTGAAACATGACGAGGAGAGAGAGAGAGAGAGCATTGAGAAGAGAGAGAGAGAAGCTGTTGTGGTGGAAGGTTAATAATAAACTGAAAAAGACGAAACGGACCGAAAAGAGAAAACAGAAGCACCAAATGTCTTTGAATGAAGCGAGGAATGAAGGACACTGCTTTAGAATGAAGGATCTGAGCATTTTTCTGTGGCAGAGAAGCTAAACTATTTATGCAAAAACCAAACCTTGAAAATGTATAGAACCTCAGTAAATGACTTAAAATGACTTTATCTGTCTGTCTGTATGTCAGTCAGTCTGTCTGTTTCCGAATACCAAAAGCCATCAGGCAACTCAGGGATATCCCGAGTCGAGCCTTTCAAACAAGGGCGGCATTTTTCGTTTCCGGAGGAGATATTTCTAAGAGAAAGGCGCAGAAAATTTTGTTCGTGTTTTTGCATATGTTTACATGATATGAATTTTTATGGAAAGAGGGAAATGGAGAGGCAGCCAGGAATCTTCATCACGCGCACGCATTTACGAATGTATTCATCTACAAAAACGCAAATACAGACATATGAATAAATACACACACACACATGGGGTCTTCTTCTCAGGACTTATGAGCCGAAAACGACTCTCGCGACACCAAATGTTATGGAGTCAGGATTTGGCTCCATAACAAATGGAAGACCTGAGGCTCTTTACTTCGGACAATCCAGGAGTCGGAGTGAGAATCTTCCTTTGGATGACTAAGGAAAATATTTGGTTTGTTTTGAAAGACTGCATCATTTTATGTAATATTTAGGACAATTTCAGCTATTCTGGAACCATTTATGTTTGTTATGCTTAATATACAAACTTTCTTTCAGGCCACATATTATAATAAATGTAAAAGCATTTTAAATAAATTTTAAAAACTAGATATATCCATATCGATAATCAAGCCTCGATGACGTCATCATGTTGCCAGAGAGACTTTCACTGACTCCGGAAATCCGTAGAAATCTCTTCCTCATTCTTCCTATTTTCAGTGGGTTGAAGGGGCACTCAGATATTCGCTTAAAAATCAATTGTTGGTATTTTAAATCAAATTTAAGAGTTAATTGAAACATAAATAATAAATCTTTCTAAAACAAGTAATGAAATTATAATTGGTGAAATATTCCTCATAAATTATCATAATCATTTCCTATCAGAGTTCTAAAAAAATATTACCCAAATAAGTACTCACGCAATCGCCGTGTTTCTTAGGGATATTTTTCACCGAATGTGCAAAGCTGTGAAGTCGAAGTTCGTGAAAAACATTGCAAACAAAAAAGTTCACACTCAAATCGTGAATATAAACCGTTTTTATTTTGCCAAACCCCGAATACTGTTTTAATTTCATATTGAAATATTTAAAGCGTAATTGTGCATTCCCGCAAGTTTTTTTTTTTTTTTTTTTTTTTTTTTTTTTTTTTTTAGAGGGAGAGAGAAGGTCCTAATTAAAGTTGCGCTTTGTAATGTTGGCTGAGAGAGAGAGAGAGAGAGGAGAGAGAGGGAAGGAAGGAATTTGCAGGAGAAAAAGAACTGAGGCGGATTTCGGACTGTCGTCTTCTACGTAGGTAGGAACTGCAGCAGAAGGTGGCGGAAATTGAACACTGGTCAACTTTTATTGTAGTCTCTCTCCACTGGAATTGGATTCTGCTTGTGATTCTGAGGGGAAGGATTTTCATATTTATTCCCAATCTTTTTCTTCTCTTTTTTCGTGAACTTCCTTAAGAGAGTCTCTGCATTTTGCTTTGGTTGTTTCCTCATATCTATATTAATAATGATTCATATTTTATATATTATTATTGTTGGGAATTTTCC
>NC_061092.1:57010905-57025905 GCF_015104395.2 Macrobrachium nipponense
AAGTAAGTAAATAAATTCTTCAATTAAAACAAAATACGAAGAACGACATCTACAAATACACACACACAGACACACACACACCGAAAAACGATCAGTCAGGCGCACACTACCTCCGTCTTTTCACTTCAGACCCCACGTATATATATATATATATATATATATATATATATATATATATATATATATATTATGACGGAACGTCACATTATTTGTAATAATTATTTGTATCTATGAAATTATCGGTGTTTAATGTTCAACGCCATCTGTTATCAGTTATGTTAACTATTCTACATTTATCCTGGTTTCTTTTCCTTAAAACTTAGTCATACAGATATTTGCATTCCTTAGTTTTCGTTACCACTTGTAATTTGTATTTTCTTTAGAGAACTATTCAGTGCAGTGTTGAAAACATCCTTTTCTTTTGCTTATCATTACTAGTGTTTTTGTGATATTACGTGTGAAAGTAATTATATTGGAATTTAAGTTTTTTTATTTAAGTATTAAATTATCGATAGTCTTTAGTGTTTAATTAAGATCCTGCTGGTTATTGGAGAAGTAATTAAAAGTGGTTAAAATAGAGGTGAAAATAAATAATACGTGAAGCAGACAAAAAGAAAATTTTTGTTGGTGGTGATATTTTAAATTATGAGGGTTAATTGAGTGATAACAGACCAGACACATCCCCACACCTAGCCACCAGGTAAGATTCACTCAAGTCCCGTCATTATATATTATATATATATATATATTATTTATATATAATAATATATATATATATATATATATATATATATATATATATATATATGATTAATGGCCGAAATAAATGGAAGAATAACTAGAGGAAATACAAACAATCATAAAAAAATTTACTTATATAAGCCTCAACCTGTGAAACTAAGACTAAACAAAATTGTAAATCAATAAAGGAAAAATTGGAAATAAGTTAAATAACTATGTATCTCTACCAAAACGATCGAACGCAAACTGTTACTGGTAACCGAAACAACAGTAAACAAGAGCAGCAACGAAGGGCTCGAGAAAAGCTCTGGTGTCACTGGATTAATTGCGAAAATCATTTCTTTCTTGTGTTCGTTCTGTGTCGACTCTCTCTTGATGGAAAGTGATTTTCTCCGCGACAGAGAGTTTGGACACAATTGGAATTAGCTCCGTTTGATGGGAAGTGAATTGAGAAGGAAGAGGATGTCCGTAAATCATATTATTATTCCTAGAAAATTCACAATACAAGATAATTCCACAATTATACAAATAATTGTATTGACAAGCAAACTATAAATAAAGGCTTCTGGATTTTATTTTATAGTAAACATTAAAGGAATTTCCCAAACAATTGTGATAGCAATACTGAATGACTTTCGTGTGAGAAAAGAGAAAGACGAGGAAAAGGGAATTTCCGTGACCCAACCAAAGACAACCCGTAGCCCACCCATCATTGAGAAGGGTAGACCTTACAGGGTGAGAATCCCCTCAATAAGGTTTACTTCACGTTTATTGATTGACTGGTGAGGTTGCCTAGCGTCACAGACCCTAGGCGGCATCAGAGAGCCTTTGCTCCCTGATGCCAACGGTTTTGGGTGCTTCCAAAATAATATTCTATAGTATATTTATCCATCATAATTAAAATTATGATAATTAAAAATATCCTTAAGAAACTCTGTTCTTACACGGGTACTGATTTGGGTAATACTTTTTAACAACTCAGAAAAGAGATAATATGCTAATTTATCAGAAACTGTTTAACAATTATATTTTCCCTACTTGTATTAGAAAGATGTATTATTTATGCTTCAAATAAAACATAAAATTCCTTTAATACACCACAAATTGATTTTTAAATGTATATCCAAACACCACTTCAAACCACTGTCTTAAGGAAAATGGGATGAATGAGAAAGAAATTTCTCCTGGAGTTCCAGAGTCATTGCAAGTCTCTTTGGCAAGGAATATGATGACGTCATCAAGGCTTCAAGAATCCTCGAAAGGGCGTGATTATCGCTATGGATATATTTGGTTTTAAAAATCCTTTAAAATGCTTTTACTTTTGTATTATAATATCTAGTCTGGCAGAAAGGTTGTATATCAAACATAAAACACATGAACAGTTACAGAGTAACTGAAATTGCCATAAATATTACATAAAATGATACAGTCTTTCAAAACACAAAGCAAATATTCCTTAGTCATCCAAAGGATGCTGCTCACTCTGACTCCTGGATTGTCCATTTGTTATGGAGTCGATTCCTGACTCCATAAGTCCTAAGACGAAGACCCTATGTGGTGGGTCAGAAGCCCTCTTAGGAATCACCGAAAGAGGGCTACCTCTTGGTTTGGGGTTCCGAGACAGGACAAGTTTCTGACGTCCCCCGCCAATCCAGGAATCCAGACTCCTTTTTAGACCGGCAGCGTGGACCATTGAGATACAACGAACGAGATACCGACTGTAACCCCTACTGGTATTTAGGAGTAGACTTGTAAACTGTGAAACTGACCGTCTGCCGAAAATATACGGGTGGCTTACTTAACAAGCACCACTAATTGCTTGTTAGTTTTTGGGTCTAGATCCAATATATGAGATACCAGATGAAACTAATATATAATATATCTACAGACTCTACTGATTATAGAATGACCAGTGACAGACATTTTGGATGGTTTCAGACGCACTGAAAAGGGGCGGGGGCGTTAATTGGATCTAGATCCAACTTAGGAGATACCGAGTAAAATTTACACTACAATAGCACTGCACATCCTAGAATACTGTGGTGGTAATGCCAGACATTTAGTAGGTGGTTACCCCTGACAGACGCCCCACAACGAGTGGGGAGGGGAGACAGGATCTGCATCCAACATTGGAGATACCAAGTAAAAGCTGTACTACAATAGTTCTGCACATCCTAGAGTACTGCGGTGGTAATGACAGACATTTTAGTGGGCAGTTACCTCCTGACAGACACCCTGCAACGAGTGGGGGGGGAAGGGGAAGGGGATGGGGGGAACAGGATCTCCCTCCAGAATCATAGTACCAAGTAAAATTTGTACTACAATAGCACTGCACTTTCTATAGTACTGCAGTGGTAATGACAGATATTTTAGTGGGTAGAACTCCCCCTGACAGACACCCCACAACGAGAGGGGGGAAGGGGGAGGGGGAGCCAGGAACTGCGTCCAACATTGGAGATATCAAGTAAAATTTGTACTACAATAGCACTGCACATCTCAGAGTACTGCGGTGGTAATGACAGATATTTTAGTGGGTGGTTTCCCCCCTAACAGACACCCCACAACGAGTTGGGAGGGGAGGGGAAGACAGGCTCTGCATCCAACATCGAAAATACCAAGTGTAATTTGTACTACAATAGCACTACACATCCTAGAGTACTGTGGTGGTAATGAGAGACATTTTGTGGGTGGTTACCCCCTGGCAGACACCCCACAACGAGTGGGGAGGGGGAGAGGGGAGGGGGAGACAGGATCTGCGTCCAACATTGGAGATACCAAGTAAAATTTGTACTACAATAGAATGCTGTATGGTAATGCCAGATATTTTAGTGGGTGGTTACCCCTTCACAGACATAACCTACGATTGGAAGGAGAGATACAACACCTTGAAATATTTCAAAATCTATCATAGGCAATATTAATATTAGAAATATGGTAAGTATCTGAAAATCATGAGTCTGATAAAATGTAAAAGGCAAATAATTCAAGAAGTATTGTGATGTTTCAGGATAAGAATTACTGCCGGAGTTATTTGTCAAAATTCCTATTGAAGTTTGGAATATTTCCCTTTATTAATTCCATCACATCTATATAAATACTGTGTGAGACTTACTAGGCTTGGTCTAATTTCTATAGTTTCACACACAACACACACACACACATATATATATGTATATATATATATATATATATATATATATATATATTATATATATATATATTATATATTAGCACTATCCTTAGGTTTGGACTTATTACTTCACACAAAGTATTTTATCTGGATGGGAGGGAGTCACAAGTGGCAACAGCTACAAGTATGTGTGCTGGGCCATTTTTTGAATAATTAAACCAGTCATATGGTTGCCACTCTCAATTCCTCTAAAAAAAAAAAAAAGAAATGTAAGATAAGTACTCTCGTTTTAATAGCGCCTTTGGTCATTTTCTTTTCTTGCCTATAGTTAGGACACTGCAGCCATGTCGAGGTTCGTAGCCCAACGTGTCTTACCATAAATGAATTGTTTCTTTAGTTGCTGTTGGTTCGTGTGGATGAAATGAAATTTTTATCTGATATGGGAAATCGATTGATATTAAGACCAAAGTCCCATCATAAAGAACCGTTTTAACACCCGCACATTCACAAAGGGATGATGTATCACAACACAAATAATTACTGGAAACGGAAATGTGAATGAATTGTTCAGGATAAGCTAACAATAAAGATTAAAACATTTTCCCCCTCCCGAAGTTGACGATCATACAACTTGGAGCTCCTGACTCCCAAATTAAGTTGGCCTATAATATCATGTCAGTTATCTAATAGTCCACTTATTTTCTGGTGCCTCACTCAAATTGGATCTGTACACTATCACCAAGTATCAGGTACCATATATATTCAGGGAAGAAAATCTAAACTCAAATAAAAATGATACGCAGTTTGATGTATAAAGCCAGCTGAGTGCGTTTGTCTCTTACTTCCCGCCGGCACGCACCCAGGCAGCCTATGTAATGTGCTTCAATACATTCTATATTCGGCTAATCTCCCTAGTAATATTTTTTTCTTTATTTGTTCATTATATCCAGTAGACAGGCACTAACATCATATTATATCCTCATGTCTGTTTCAATGCATTTACCATTGTTAATATGATTTATGCGTCTCCAACAGTCATAAAAATTTGACAACCGAATGTGCAAATATGTCAGCTGTGTGCAAGGCATAGGGCGTCAATCACTGGAGTAGCGATCTCCCTTCCGAGAGTGACTTCGGAAGGCCATATTGAAAGGTCTCGGTCCAGCTCTTAGTACTATATTTTATTACTATTACTTTTTTTAATCTTTCTTATTATTATTATTATTATTATTATTATTCGACCCAATATCACAGAGAAAAATTACCCTCACGAAAACACACCTAAGCACTCCAACCATTGTGGTCAGGCCTAAGCATCTGCTCTTGGATCTAAGCAGTGTCAAGCATAAATGGTTCCTGTGTAAATACAGGACTTCCTTTGCATGTGGTAGCGAGGCACTAACCTAAACAAACAGTAATGTAGTACAATCGCTAAACACCAACACTCACAATGCACTTACTCAGTAAGCACTCGCACTTGCATACATTCACTACACACACACACACTCACACACACTCTCAATAACACAAAACACTCTGAATACCCAACACTCACTAGGCACTCACTATACACCTAAATGCTTGCTCACTTAAAAAACACTTAAAAACACTAAATTTACTAAATACTCAATTATAACCTAAAAACACTCGGTTAAAACATTCCACTAAACAGTCACTGGTTAATCCTAAACAGTTAATTAAACAACTAAACATTTCAATAAACCCAAAAGCACTCATTAAATACTAAATGCTTACCAAACCATAAATACTTATTAAATACTGAACAGTGAATGAACACCCACTCATTAAAACCTTAATAAACACTTACATACTAAACATTTGCTAAACACTAGCATTCACTAGACATTCATAAACGCTCACTTGAAATTCGCAAAACTTTCACTAAAACCCTAAACACTCACTGAATACTTACACACTAAATATCCACTAAACACTACCATTCACAATACATTCACTAAACGTTCACTTATCATTCACAAAACATTTACTAAAACCCTAAAGAAAATCAAATTATTCACTGAATACTTACACAATAAACATTCACAAAACATTCACTAAACCCTACAGACTCAGTAAACATTCACTGAATACTGACACTTCAAACAGTCACTAAACCCTAAACATTCATCAAACACTTACTCATAAACATTCACTAAACGCTTACTCACTAAACCCTAACAATTCGCTAAACAATGACTCATTAAACATTAACGATAAAACAAAAAATTACAACCGCACTAATTTTTCATTTCTCTTGTTTTCCTTACATTAATGCTAGGTGATTATTATTATTATTTTTTTTTTTTGGTCTAGTTTGCTCTGTATTTATTCATAATCTTCTAGTTTGCTCTTGTATTTATTCATAATCTTCTTGAGAGAATGGAAGTGTTCGAAATAACTTGGTGTGTAGAGAGATCGTTAAAGAACAGAGATCCTCTCTGTCCTTCCTCAGCCAGGCGTATTATATCTGACGAATTTTACACCAGTCGAAAAAAATCGACTATAGTAACAACAATATTCATTCATAAAACTGATAATACAAAAATGTATCCATGATTTCATTAGCATGAAAGTCAGTTGAAACCAAAAGAAGGTAGTCCTGCTTCGATAAAACAAACCGAGTAGGCTATAGCGCAATTATTATGATCTGTACCCTGACTATAGCGTATATATTACATATGTATTACTATCTATTTAATGGGTGCGTAACTCTATTTAACAAATGTTATGTACATAGACATTTTACAGCAATAACTCTAATAATGATAAGAACTTATATGCTACTTTATAGTGCCAGTCTTCCAACCACCGCTACATTAATTTTCATCTCGTAAAACACAGCTAAAGCGAGTAGGTGAGACCGTGGCTAGTTGGCACACTTTTTACAAT
The DNA here is from genome assembly GCF_015104395.2 of Macrobrachium nipponense. Taxonomy (NCBI): domain Eukaryota; kingdom Metazoa; phylum Arthropoda; class Malacostraca; order Decapoda; family Palaemonidae; genus Macrobrachium; species Macrobrachium nipponense. The sequence goes on from NC_061092.1 coordinate 57,017,687, forward strand.
TTTGGTTATTGCGAATATAAAACAAACATTTTTGCAAAATTCTTACCACCATTGAAAAATATTAACATTCGTCTTTATCACAGAGCAAAATAATTGTTGTTTGCTTTCAACATAAGATAACAATAAGCTTTAGAAAAAAATAACTTTTCGTGCCAACTTGCCCCACGGGGTAAGTTGGCACACATTATGGGGTAAGTTAGCACATTAATAATTATAAGAAAATTACTACATTGTATTTAAATCAAATAGCAAAAATACCCTCTGAATTTCCAAAATACAAAATATAAGGTATTAGTATTACTTCAGATCATCATCTAGTTGTAATTGTGACAGGTGGGAAATAAATCCTCGTCATAGTCTTCATGGCCTCCCCACATGTTACATGCCCTGCACTGGACCTACACTTCTCCTGGCTTACTAAACACAGGCTCTCTTCAGCTGAGCTTTCTTCTGGATCAACAGGAGCAGTTCTTAAACTCTATCATGCTGATGACTGATCTGAAGCCTGTGTCTTTTCGGACATCTCTCAATCTGTTACATAACCCACCCGTAAAATCAAAATCTTGAAATAGTCTGTAATTCAAAGTTGAAATTCCACCAATCCTAAACCAATTGAAAAACATCAGAATAATTGACAGCTAGAGGTAAAGCCAAGGGAACTTTACCAGGAATGTCACAGATGGGCATACTTGATCCTTGATTACCAGTCATCCACGAATCACATGCCCTGTTAACACATTTCTTCAGATGTCTATAAACACTAAAATCCAGGGGCTGCAACTTGTGAGAACAATGTGGAGGAAATGATAGGACTCTAATCTCATTATCCTTCCAAAAATCCAAAAACAAAACGTAAATTATATAAATAAATAGGCTTACTATTGTTATCAAATACGTGTGCCAACTTGCCCCATTTATTTTGAGCCAACTTGCCCATCCCTACCATTTGGTACAAAAACGCTTACCAGTCCACACCAAGAAGCCTTGAATTAATAATTTTAATGGTATAGAATCTTTAAACCATAAGGAAAACTATGCTATCATTGAAAATAAGCTTTATGAATGTATAGATGTTTATAGCAAATAACAGAAAGATTAAAATATTTACTTACTACCATCAAAATCTCATAAATTCGAGCTCCTACCTTCTATCTCTATAGAATTTTGCTGGCAATGAGGAACCACGTGGCAATCACACATTATATGTATTAGAGTCATCTATTGGTAAACTTTAAAGTCATTTTGAATATGCCAACTTACCCCTCTAGCCAACTAGCCCCGGGCTCCCTACTATAATTGAAGTCAGTTGCTTGCATGACAAAATAATAATATGACTGAATTATTATGGGCCTACAGATGACTGTTATTTATATAAAACAGGTAAATAATTTTTGTGTTAGATCAGCCATCGTCAACCGGGGTTCCGTGAAACGATCGCCCGGTGTTCCGTAAGAATTCTATTTTATTTCATTATTTGCTATTTATAAGTATATATTTTTCTAAACATGAGTGAGAAATCGAGGTCCTATAATCTATTTTATCGTAACATATCGTGCCAGATTTTTTCCCTCTGTTTTTACTAAAGGTAATTAATACAAATGTTTACTTATATATATATATATATATATATATATATATATATATATATAATATATATATGTGTGTGTGTGTGTGTGTGTGTGTGTATATATATATATATATATATATATATATATATATATATATATATATATATATATATATATATATATATATATATATATATATATATATATATATATATATATATATATATATATATATGAATATGTATATATACTATATAATTTATATATATACTCTATAATCTATCATATAAATATACTATTAATATATCATATATATATTAATATATATTATTATATATATATATAGAGTAGGTAATATAGAGAGAGCGAGGAGGGAAGAGTGAGAGAGCGAGAGAGGAGAGAGAGAGAGAGAGACGAGAGAGAGAGAGAGAGAGAGAGATAATTGTATTAATAGATGACTCTAATTTACTCGACTTCGAGGTGTAATTACATGCAGTGAACTGTCAACAATTTAATAAATAAGTATTCACAAACAAAAGGTCACGAAATGTTACACACAACCCGAAATAAAAGCACTAAATGCTATAAGAGTTAATTCTTCGGCAATGCCATGGTGAGGGAAAATCTCTTTCTGTTTCCCCACATGAGAAGAGACAGATTAATGATTTACGATCTGGATTCCAGAGTCACATTCGATAAAACATCCCTCTGAGAGAGGCATTAGATTAAATATAGATTAAATATAGATTAAATATGAACTGAAGCCCTAATGCCATGCAACTTAACTATTTAGGTTTCACTAAATAGCAATGTCCCCACTAATGATACAGCCAGTAAAAACTAACTTCACATTTTACTTAAACTGGAATCAAATTATACATACAAACGATGCATGGCTTTGGCATAGAGGAGGTGGTATGGGATCCATAGTAGGATTTTGGATGTCATAGAGGAGAGGGGGCATGTGGATATCATAGTAAGGACTTGGGAGGTTTCTGGATAAAGGAAGGATTAAGGAACGAGGACGAAGGATATAAGGTCGCTGTAAGCAACCTTATATTCTGCGCTGATTAGACTTACCTCAGGATAGCCTTGTGATGTACAGTCGTGCTCAAATCTGAGGAGACAATTCTTTTTGTATCGTAAAAAATCTCGGCACCCCTCCAAAGTAATGGTTGCCAAGTAGTGGTAAACTTTTTTTTTTCAATGTCAACAAGCTTGCGTATTCACAGGTCGTGCTATTTTCAACGTAGCTACCTCTGCAGCATTATAACAGTAGACCTTATAATCTACAGTCATATCATTTTAAAAATAGGAATTTTAATTACAAGTTTCTTTGAATGATGAAGTCTTAGGCTGTGTTCAAGCTGCCTGCATGCCTGCATATGAATCTATACTAAACCAATAACCTAAGCCTACTGATATGTAATCTCTGTCACTAAAGAATTTTATTTGTAGAGATTACTTGTTCTTTGAGGAATCAAAATTCACGATTTTTGATTATACAGAGACGATGTTATTAACCGAAATATATATGAGTGTTAATGAATGAATTTTATCACATCACCGTGATTCATACATAGGCATAAATCTAATGCCTTATAATGTCTAATTCGCTCTACTCGGAATTATATATTTTCATATATGTTAACATAAGGGGAATTTCTAAGTTATTAAAGAATTCTTTAGCTCTTTGACTCGAGCCACGGAAACCAAGGATTCATGACGTAAAGTGACCCGGTACCCGTTACCCGGCGTGGCTATGAAGAGAGGTGTAATTTGATACCGTCTCTCACCTACAAATCCCCGCCGAGCTCAGGTATTCGTTATTGGAGTCGATATCGACCCATAACCTTAGAGTGCGTTTGTCTCACGTAGCCATATTATGAAATATATCATATGGTTAAATGTATAGAGAGCGTTTTTTATGGACCTTGTACCTTTTATTATACCGTTGGGTTACAGTAAAAGTAATTCATATATATTATATATATATATAATATATATATCATATTATATATATTATATATATTATATATGTTGGATTTCTGTTTCATGGCAGGACAAGAGAGAACACAGAATTCGTTGTTTCATATATTTATGTAAACTTGACGTATGGCAGCTTAACAGAAACTAAATATCATTGTAGATTTCAGTAAAAGGTAAACAGTAATAATTACAGTACTCAACAGTTTGAGTAAAAGGTACAATTATAAGAAATACATTGTTATGCTTAAATACAGTATGTAGTTATACAACTAATTACACCAAAGTGTTTTTTAGCAATCTCACACCTCCCCCCAAGATGGCAGGTGCAATACAAGGATAACCTGGCATACTTAAGGTCCTTATTTAGTATATGATTTCGAGTCCCATCTTATTTCTAAACGCTCTGGTGTCGTATCTGACGTCCACTACGTCCTACTGGTAAGGCAACTGATAACTGAGTATCAGGCTTAGGTGATGTTGCAGGTGATCTACGACCTCCATATCCTGAAGCTTCGCTACTCAACACCGAGATAGGCGGAGAAATAATGTCTCCTGGCAAAAAAGGGTGATGAGGTCGTAGGAACCTCCGATTTCTCCAATAGATGCGCCCACTCCCAGTCTTCACGAGGTAATCCCTCCTCGTGCCAATTCCGACCACAACTCCTGGTTTATCCCATCGTTTTGCAGATCCACGTATATACCAAGGTTCAGCTTAGAGAGTGGTCATACCGTTCCTTTGCCTGCTGCCGAAAGGTACTTAGCCTTTACGTCACATTCGTCAGCTGTACATTGCCAATCTTGGAACGCAAAGAATGTCCAAAAAAGATTTGCGCTGGAGATCTATCCAGCTTGCCATTTCCTGTGATCGTCAAAAATCAACTTCTTGATAATCTTCACGATAGCTTCGGCATGACCATTTGCTTTTGGATTATAGGGCGATGTCGCGCGGTGTTCCACCCCCCATCGAGCAAGGAAATGCCGCAATGCTGATGAGGCGAAACTGCGGTCCTCCATCCGTTTTCAGTACTACAGGCACACCTGTGTCTGAAAATATTGGCCTCAACAAACTAACTAGTTGAGCTGCAGAAGTTGATCCATTGCACGAAGATGCATACGGCCAACCTGATAGGCAATCAACGTACACAAGAAATGTCTTGCCAGAGATATGAAAATAATCAGCAGACACGGACTCAAATACTCGACTTGGCAAGTCTTCCTGCATCAATGGCTCATTCTGCTGACCTTGGTAACAGCTCTTGGCAACGAGAACAAGACTTCACTGTATTCTCAACGTCCCTGTCAATCCCTGGCCAGTATATAGTCTGGAGTGCTCGACGCTTCGTGCGGTCCACTCCTTGGTGAGCATCATGTAGACACTGCAAAGTTTCGCTACGCAGGCTGCGAGTATGAGAAGTCTAGGTCCATAAACTATCAAACCATCATCCACAGCCAGCATGTCCCGAATTCCCCATTATGCTCCAAACTCTTCTGGTAAGCTATGCTTATGATCTGGAAATCCTTTCATTATTACATCTCATAATGACAGATATTCACCATCATGTGGAGAAGCATCACGAATCTTATCCAGCGTTCTGGTCCCGTAGAGGTACTAACCTTATGCCCTCCTCACAAGTAGCTAATAAAGACAATACAACAGCAGCATGCAATGGATCTGCATCATCCAGCACCTCATTGTCCTCAACAAGGCTCTGAATGGTGAACGAGAGAGTGCATCCGGCATGCTGTGACATTTCCCACTTTGCCACCTTGCAGCAAAAGTAAATCTGCAGAGTTTCATTCTCATACGCTGCAGTCGAGGATTTTCTATTTCTCAAAGAAGTTTTGAATGAGAATAGGAACAAATGGTCGATGGTCTACTACCAGGTCAAAATAAGGCAAACCAGCCAAGTAAACACTGCATTTCCTCACTGCCCAAAGTACAGCAGCCATCTCAACCTCAATTACGGCATACCTAGTTTCTGCATCCGTTAAAAACCTGGATCCACACTGGATGAGCTTCCAAGCCTCTCCATGTTGTTGAACAGCAAAATAAACCCCATACCATGCAACTTGGATGCGTCAGTTTGAAGCATAGTAGGTAAAGAGGTTTAAGCAGGTCCTGAGTGGCTGTGCAGCAGCTTCAATCGCAGAAGAAAAGCTCCCAAGCTGATTGATTAAACCCATGAATGAAGTGAGATCAATGATATTTTGTGGCTTTGGAAATTCAGCTATAGCTCTCACCTTCCAAGAATCCACACTATAACCTTCATGATTTATACTGTAACCACAAAATTCAACATTAGGTTGAGCAAAGAAAAATTTGTCAGGATTTAAGGTCATTCCAAATTTGTCCTTTTCGTAGCTGCTTCTTAGGCATGATGAACCATCTCTGCTTGCCTTGCCACAAGCGCTGCCAGTTTTTGTGATTTGCTTCTCCTTCGTGTACGGGTACTAAAGATTTAACACTGTACTTCTGAACGACAGTAGACAGCATAAACAAAACCAATCACTGCGCCATGTTGGATTTCGTTTCATGGCAGGACAAGAGAGAACACAGAATTCGTTGTTTCATATATTATGTAAACTAAACTGTATGGCAGCTTAACAGAAACTAAATATACATTGTAGATTTCAGTAAAAGGTAAACAGTAATAATTGCAGTGCTCAACAGTTTGAGTAAAAGGTACAATTATAAAAAATACATTGTTTCGCATAAATACAGTATGTAGTTATACAACTAATTACACCAAAGTGTAGTTAGCAATCTCACAATATATATATATATATATATATATATATATATAATATATATATATATATATATATATATATATACTATATATATATATATATATATATATATATATATATATATATATATATATATAGTATATATATATATATATATATATATATATATATATATATATATATATATATATATATATATATATATATATATATATATATATATATATATATATATATATAGTAGAGACCCGGCACTCGATCATATTAGAACTCGAAATAATTGGATTTCAACGGAAAATTTTGAGTAAATGTTGCATCTGAGCTCAACCAAAAATCTGGAAACCGACTCAAGGAATCATATGAATTTTTATAAACAAAAAGTGGTTCAGTCAGTTGCCGCTAATAGGCGTTATTCCCATGCTCATTTGGTAAAGAGAACTTTAAGAACCACAATAATTTGAACTTGAAGATTACTGAAAATATATGGTGTTAGAGGCATTCTGTGACAACCTTAAAATCCTGTGAGATTTTTAATAATAGGTTAACCCTTGAAGTGTCATAGTTGTATCAATAGTTGGGTACAGTCACAACTATCAACAAACTATCGACACTGTGAACAAAACATTTGTAACCTAATAATGATAAAAACCCTAGGTTATTCAAGTGAATCTCTTGTGATACAACTTTTGATAATGTAAACGCAACAGCTAATTACAGCAATTACAGTGAATAATGGCCGTAATTAGACATTAAAATGAACGAAAAAGTCTAAAAACCTATACATAAAATTTATTTTCAGAGAAAATGATAATTTGAAAAAGTTTAACGTAATTTACACATTATAAGCACTGTTCTCGTATGCATTTTGCATTCTATATTCTTTACATTCTCAAAATCACGGCCGATTGAGCCATCGATATTTTCATTGCCATTACACTTGGCTGGTAGATATGTAATTTAGATACTTTCTTGAACATTGACAAAGTTGTGTTTAAAAGTGGCACAATACTTGATTGTATAAGCCTTGAGTGTGACTTCGGTGCTTTTGAACATCAATTTCGCCTGCGGTTTTTTTTTTCTTTTTTATAGTGACGGCAAATGACGTCGGCGATCGGCCGTTTCTCGATTTGGTTGCTTATGTCTGTACTACAAGTTTACAATCGCTTCATCCGTAATTTAAAAAACCGGGAATGAGAGAGGAGAGAGAGAGAGGAGAGAGAGAGAGAGAGAGAGAGAGAGAAGAGATTTAAAAACCGGGAATGAGAGAGAGAGAGAGAGGGAGAGAGAGAGAGAGAGAGAAGAGAGAGAGAGAGAGACTCTGTTGCCTGAGTTAAGTTGTTACTCTAACACATATCCATTAGCAAAAGTCGATAATATTTGTTTTTTTATTTGTATGGTGTTTTTGTGTTGCATAGAAACAGTGGTTATTCAGCAACGACCGGAACCAACGGCTTTACGTGACTTCGAACCACGTCGAGAGTGAACTTCTATCACCAGAAATACACATCTCTAACCCTCAGTGGTGTGACCGAGAATCGAACTCGCGGCCATCGAGGTGGCAGGCCAAGCCCATACCGATCACGCCACTGAGGCGCTGATAATATTTGTTTATCGAGAATTATGATCATCTGCATTGGCATTCTGGTTTTGTATACTTTCTTAAAATATCAGCTGATTTCATTTTGCCGACATGATCTGTCTTTAGATGCCGAATGGAACATAATTTACGAAAGAAAGCTGGGTTTAAGAAATGCAGCTACTTTATTAAGAAACGTAGTATAATAATAATAATAAAAAGTGCTACATGTGTGTTTTTATCAATTTCAGACAGTTGCTTTTGCCTGCCCAAAAATTTTGCAATCTGCTCATTATATGTAATTCCTAGATGTGCTTGACTTACGAAAGTTACAA
>NC_061092.1:57028405-57038405 GCF_015104395.2 Macrobrachium nipponense
TTTACAGGAATCTCTGATACATACCCTTGAATAACAACTAATAGACGTTAAGCACATCGCAAAATTATAGCATGACTGTATATAACATGAAATAGGATATCCGTCAATGATACTTTGAGCAACACTTTTATTTTATTTGTCTCAGCCTTACGCACAAATAACTTCATCAAGAAAAAATTAAGTTCTTAAACATTCCGTATTTAATCAGTCATAGGGACAAATACATTACACACTTTCGCACGATTCTCCATAATCAATAGAGAAAGTCCAGGTCTCTCTGCATCATCCACTTCTTCCGCCGTTACTTTAACTGAGAATATTGGTTCCCACACTTCCACTTTGTCAATATGAGCGTCTCTGAATGATTCATGGACGATGGAGTTGGAAAGACCTCTCCTTCCATCCTAATTTGCAATGTTTGCAGTGCTGCTCTGAGCCAGGGAGGTGATTTTCGAGGCGCCTACGAGAAACAAGTGGCTGCTCCTTGTTGTCCTGTCTTCTGCTCTGTCTTTGTGCCTTTATCTTTCGAATTCGTAGTCAGGGACCTACGCAGTAACTGCGATCTTAACACAAGCCTCATGTAAATTTTTTGTTTTGAGACCAGAAAAAAATGCACTATACACACGCAAGTTTATATATATATATATATATATATATATATATATATATATATATATATATATATATATATATATAGTATATATATATATATATATATATATATATATATATATGTGTGTGTGTATATATATATTAGGTGACAAAATGTATAATTCAGTAGTTCTATCAATCATATAATCCCAATTCTGTATCAGACATCTGTAAATGCTTAACCTTCTATAAGCAGTTTTCGTGGGGAAGACTTCCAAGTACTTTAACCAGATCTCATTAGTTTGCAAGTAAGTGAAATTTGCTTCTTATCGGTGTTTGTTTTCCAACTGATTATGTGAATGAGAGAGAGAGAGAGATGAGAGAGAGAGACGAGAGAGAGAGTTGCTTGATTTCTCTTCTCGTTCCTTCCCTGACTTGATTGACAAAGCCCAAGTGAAATAAATGATGAACTATGCAGATAGAAGAATATGAAAGAAATTTTACATTTATGAAATAAATTCTCATGTTTGATGATTTGCGTTCTTTGTCTAAAATCTTTCTTAAAATGTTTTTTTTTGTTGTTTTTTTTTTTTTTTTTTTGCCATTTTTTTTGTGCCAATCTTAAAAACATGTTTATAGTTATGATTTGTGTTTACAAGTTATGTTTATAGACATCTTTAATAAGGTAAGTATAGCCTAGAATCCATGCTCGTTTCGGTTTCTGGAAATTTACAAGCTCCTGACATAGTACCTTTAAGGTATCAAATCTAATTTCCAGATCGAAGCACAGGACCTGACGGAGTGCCAGGACTGCCTCCTTCCGACTAGCGGAAAAACAGAACGATAGGGCATGACAATGGAAAGCTCGATTGCTTCTCCTTAAGATCAGTAATACTTTAGTCTTCTATTTCACCAAGCTTTTGTTCAGAAAGAGCAGGGGGGTTCTAAACTTATTCCGTAAAAATCACTCGTTCGCTTCTTGTAGTCACGTTTGTGTTTTATTACCGATCAGCGTAATTTCTTGAATAATATAACTAGATACTCTCGTGTTTATCTATTTCAATCCAATAAAATTTCTACTATATCAAAAATCGATTGAATAAGATAAGAAAAGTATTTTTCGACATTAACAGGCGCACTCTTCCATCTTTAGCTCTTTTATATTTAGTTTAGTAGATGAAGAAAATGGCTATTAGATATTGATAATTATCAGTCTTGCTGTGTTTTCACTGAAATCTTCATCGCAGTTTTAAAGAGATTTCATTTTTTCTTTTCTTTGGAATTACATCTCTTTAACAATCAACTTTCAGTGAAGACAAACTTCCTCTTTGGGGATCTGAACTTCTAGTCATGTTCAAATCTCCGTAAACTGACTGATGATTAGCCTCCAATAACATATGCCATCACATGTCAGGCGGTCAAATCCCTTAAGGGGACCGTCCGCGATGATGTCTATTTTTTTTATTTATTACACAAAATACATAATTTTCATATATGTTTTAGATATATAAACACCTTTCATAATATAAAAATTTCAAGTCATTTGAGCAAAAACGTTTCGTTTTATTAGCAAAAACCATGATTGAAAAAAATAGGTAGAGATTTCTCCGCTACTATGACATCAGTTTGGTAATTGAAAATCATACCATAAAAACTTCTTTATATACGGAACAATTCTGTGTGACAGAATTTTTTATTTTTATTTTTTTTATTTATATGGCTTTTTTAATTTTTTTTAGTCTAGACTCCAAAAAATCTTTAAAAAAAAAAGAAAAAAAAGAAATAAAAATTCTGTCTCACAGACTTATGGGATTTTTGTTTCTCGTTTGCCAATGATATCTTTCTCTCCAAAATTGGATAATAATAACCGAGTAATGGCTACCGACATGCGCATAAGTATGTTTTTGAGTTATGAGCTCCCCAAGATTTGCTATGTAAATTTGGCTTTCTTCTTATACAAAGTCAAAACAACATTATTATACTTACTTTATTTGCACTTTTATTGTTGATTTCTACATCAAGGATCTGGTCCATCCCCTAAAAGTGTATTAATACCCTCAGCATGACACCAGACAATGATGTTGACGGCAAGACCCGAGACAATGATGGGGGATGATAACAATGGATTTCCGTGTTTTTCTTTCAGCACACTCCTGGCCTTCGCTAATTTTGCTAGCCTTAGTGCTGAGTAGCCTTCTTGATCTTAGGTAACTTCGGCATGCTATAAGTTCACTAAGAAGTTATAAAAACAACGTAAATAGCTAGTGACCAAACGCAAGTGACGCAGAGCATGCCTCTCCTTTGTTGGCTGTAGCGTAACTGGGTCAGGGTCATTCTCTGAGTCCGACTCCGAGTCTCGCGGCTCTCGCCTATAAATAGCCGCTCTGACTCTCTGAGCAGCTCCCCTCTCACACTACCTTTCATTGCTACCAGATGTATGAGAATCTCGAAAAAAAAATCTGAAAAAAACAAAAAATCACTGTATATATGCAAAAATAAACACGCAAAAAACGATTCTGTCAAACTCAGTCATACCGACTTCTGTCAAAAAACTCAGTCATACAGACGACGCATTACGATGACGTCATCATTTAAAAAAACCGCTATATCTTCATTATTTGTAAAAATAATTGGCTGAAACTTCGCTGAAAGCATGCACGGCATGGTTTTCTACATAGATACAAGTAATAACCTCGATTTTTTATTTTTTTAACACGGAACACGCTGGCATTGAATTGTGCTGGAAAATTCCATGAACACACCCTGTTTAGTGCAGCGAACCAGACAGAGATGTTTGCATTTTTCTATCGTTACGATCACACAACTCTCGACCAGCAGCTTGGTCAACTTGCCTACTCATGGTCTTCCGTCTGAGGCTTGACAATGTTTCTGTGCCTAGGATTGTGCCGTTCAACAACCCAAGATATTCCCTGATACCTTGAAGCTTTTCCGCAACACTCGCAACTGTTTTGTTGCACATTTCAATCTTTTAGCAACAAAATCTGTTGCACCCTATCTCTTAGTGAGAGTGTAGTTAACAAATTCATAAGCAACAAGTATATTCTGATTATATGTTTATCAAAGGAACTATATATCAACATAGTTCCTTTGATAAACATATACCAGCAACGTTTTTGGTCTGTTGCCGTCAAGGAATAAAAAAACGAGCTACTCTTCAATTATAAACAGTTCGCAGATGCTGCAAAAAGTGACACAAACTATGGAAGACATAGGAAAAATAATTTCTTAACTGTTTATGAATCAGGTAATAACTGGATACCTTCTTTAAAACTTTAAAAGCCCTGTATGTTAACGCCTGAAAATATGGTAATAGGTAACATTTAGGCAGTCTTCATAAATGACCGTCTCAATCGTAAGAAATACAAGTAAAAATCCTTTTTGGAAACAGTCTCAAAAATTGGTATGTATGATGAATACAGTGTGTCACTTTCCATTATTGATAAGTAATATGATCCAAGATGCATGAAGCTCAACTCATTCACTAAACTATACGGTACGAGAGTTGCATCTTACTGGCGTCAGATTAGTAAAGAAATGAAATTGTAATGCTATATGAACAGAGAGAGAGAGAGAAAAAAAAAAAAAACACACACACACACAATAATATAATGATAGTGATAGTAGTTTCCCTTAAATTATTCTCATTTTTTTTTTTTCTTACAACGATTCACCTGCTTACGTAATAAGGAAGGTGACAAAGCTCCACCTACTTGGTGATCTGGGGAAAGTGAGCAGACCTGTTTCTTATGGCCTTGGTGAACAGGGTGACATCCATACGCTCTTTAGCCTACTCCCATTTATATAATTTAAGAAAATACAAAAACAATAATCAAATGAACACAGGCTTTACAAAAAAAAAAAAAACATTTTAAAGCATCCAATATTACATTACATAAAATAATAGGCAGGGAAGGTGTGGGGTGGGGAGGCAGACGGAAGGCCAGAGAAGTGGGTTGATGGAGGGAAGACGAGGGGAAAGGTGAGGGAGAGCAGGGGTACGGACTAGGGAGATAAAAGCCCGTTCGAATTCATTGGTTGGCGATGTTTGGCAACAACTTGTAAGTCAAGAGTATTGTCTTGATTAACACCATTTGACAATGCGCTTGATTACCAAAAATTAGCGGGAGAGGTTTTGTACACTTGTTAAAGTACTTTCTCCATTAAGAGATTACAGTTCCCTTTGAACTGAGTTTTTTAGTGTTCAATCGTGAGTTTAAGTGCTTAAGACGTCGGCTCCGTTTTTTTTTTTTTTTCTTTTCTTTTTTTTTTGTTAAGACATACAAACTGTAGATATTGTTGTCTATTCTTCGGTGAGACCATCCTCAAGAATGCAGGATAGCATAGAATCTTAAACTTTATAAGGATGAAATGAAATAAATAGTCATCTGTATTTTTACTTATGATGGTGATCTCTCGACCTCTTCTGCTGACGTCATGAAGACTGACAGCAGCGAATGCAGAGTAGATGATGACACAAAAACTCGTTGGTAAAAGTAAGTTTAGAAGAAATGAAAAATGTCATTTACTATGCTTTCCTAAACGTATTTATCTTTAAACTTTATATATCTATCGGTATTTTATCATTTTTATTAAATAGTCATTCATTTTTCCTTTGTTACTTCCGTATTTGCACATGAGAGGTAGTTCACTTTGGAAATAAATAAAATTATTCAGGAGAGAAATCCGTATCATCTGATCTGTAGGTAAAGCAAATAGGAACATAAATCCATTATAACTGTATTTTTAGTTTCCGCATATTTAATTGCATTCTGCTTTTGCCCTTTTGATAAAAAAAATATTAATTTTGATCTGCATTTTCTTGGGCAATCAAATACAAAAAAATGAATTTTGCCATTTCTATGAACAGTAACTACAAAAAAAAAGTCATATATAGAAAGGAAGCGCAAATCAATTGAATGTGAATAAATTACGCAATAATCCTCCCATTTAAAAATAATGCAAGTGAAAAAAAGCGCCGAAATATTTTGGCGCAATCGAGTTTTCTATACAGCTTCTATACAGCGTATAATGCTGCATAAAACTCGATGTGCTGCAGTATGAAACTCTCGCCCATAACCGGTCAGCGATCAGATACTCACCAGATGCGATCGAGTGAAGATGCGTATGCAGATGGAACCTCAGCGGTGTCAGACGCACAATCCAGAAGTAAACTTGGTGTAACTGACCGAGATCCGCTCAGGTTCTTTATTATAATAAACAAAAAGGATTCAACACCAACAATTGAAAGTTGAGATACGAATTTAGAAAGAAATTCAAACAGAACAGAAGTTTATTTACAAGCTTATTAAAAAAGATAAATGCAGAATGGTTTCTCATATTTACATAACAAAATTAAATATGGCAATATGTGAAAAGGGGGAAACAGTGCAGTAATGAAATACTTGATGGCCAGTTTTGCAGCTGTAGAAATCCTCAAAGCGAAGGCTTCACAAAATGGGACAGTAGAAACTTCAGACAGCTTCTTAATTTCGTACTGCAGGAAGGAATGCCTTAGTCTTGAAACTTGAAGGCGGGTTACTCCTCAAAACCACTTGTAGGACGTTTCTTCTCATAAAGGGTTACTCAGCGTTGGGACCTCTCTCTCTCTCTCTGACTACGGACGACTTTGTTTCCGTTCCCACTCTCTCTCGTGCGTCCTCTTCCTCTCGTATCTTTCGTCTCTTCCTTCTTCTCTTATCTCTGATGATCTGATTCTCTTTACTTCCTCAGAGTCCTATACATATATATATATAATATATATATATATATATAGATATATATAAATATATAATATATATATATATATATATAATATATATATATATCGATCTAAAGACAGCCGCGTGCTGGAGTTCCACAACACACCCTGAGTATTCTGGAACAATCATGTGAACAGACCCTCCGACATTTGTGAGAATGCCTCCTTGCTGCAGACCTAATCGAAGATTATACATTTTCCTTTCCCTTAATATATGTTTCTTCGCCATAGAGTGATTACCATGACTCTTGGCTTCAAATGAAATAAAAAACTACTGTGGTTAGAGGGCTGTAATTAGGAATGTACGATTTGCAGCCCCTAGCCCCAGTAGTTTCTGAGATCTGAACAGACGGGACAGAAAAAGTTGAGGGAGACGGGACAGACAAATAGCCATCTCAATAGTTTTCTTTTACAGAAAACTAAAAATCGAAAATGAACTCTACTAAGCAAACGCTTATACACACAGAGACACACTCATGCGTACACACATATATACATACATAATGACTTGTGAATCGCATAAAGAACCTAAAACCTGTTTGTTAGCAGGATTTTAGTTTTTGTGTATCTTTTTTTCTTTATTTCGAAGAGAATCTATAGAAAGAAACTCGGAAACCGACTAATAGATCTGTATGTCTACAATCCCGACTTTGCTGAAATTAATTACGAACAAACTATTCACTTCCAATGGCGGTATTTATATTGGCATGTTACATCAATGCAAACCATTTGTTGAATTGACTGGTCTGCAACAGAGGGCCAAGAACTGGGTGATGATGGCGTATTTTCGCTGTAACTTTAATATATTTACTCCCGAGTTAGTAACAGGTTTAGCAAGCAGGATTTCGGGTGGAATATTGCATAAATAAAAGTTTGCCTCAAACCATTATGCGAAATATTATAATTTATAAATTTTACTCGTCATGCGAGATAAGAAAGTCTTACTGATAAGCAAAGGAAGACGCTGAAGATAGACACTTTCCTTTAAACGTTGAAGTAAAATGTACTAACATTGAACAAATGACGATTCTGGTAAAAGATAATTCCCCTCTTTCTCCTTGCTGTAGTCTAATATCAGCATTTTATCATTGACAGTGCTTCTTGTGTCGTCGTTTGAAGTAAATATTGACTGGCACTATTTCTGAGAGCCTCTTACTATTATTATCATCATCATCATCAGCACCACCCAAAATATATTGCAACTGCAAAGCGCAAAACATCCAGATAACCATAACGTTCAGAGGCAGTTTAACAATGCTCCACGTCCCATTGAGACCCATGAATTTGTGATAATGGTCAACTTCTCTCTCTCTCTCTCTCTCTCTCTCTCTCTCTCTCCTCCATAATCATGGCTTTTTCATACATATGACTGTGGCCGAAGCGAGGTTATCGAACATATCATCGAGGACCACCAGTATCATTTTTGTGCAGCAAGCGATGCCGCATTGTTGTGTGTGTGTGGTTTGGTCGATTTATCTCATAGGAGAAATCATACAAAGGGGAAGTTTCTTTCATAAATTTTGCTTTTCGTGGAAAGGCAACATTTGAAGGATACTCGGTTTTTCTATGTTGGTAAGAGGAAAAATAGCAACGCGTGATTCGACCTACAGCTTACTCGAGGTGCATGCTAAAATCTACGGTCAAATAGTGTAATATTTCACCAACGAAAATGAAAATAAATAACACTATAATTTATTAAAAATAATTCTTCTACGGTGTTTAACATGCACATTTATTTTTTTACATTTTCATTCCGATAAATAAGTCATAAAATATCCTGTATATTTAACTCAACGCGAACCACCATTTTCAGACCTATTTAGGCTTTCCATAGAGCCTCACAACAACAAGAACAACAATGTAGTTTATAGGCTTACTCCCCTGTAAGCGAAAAGTATCCAGAGTTCATAAAAACAAAGAAAAATTGAACCCAGAATGAGCCTTAGTTACGAATGATGTTTTCTCAACACAATGAATCTGTTATTATATTTATATCATGCGTACCCGTAAATAAACGAAACAATACCAAAATGCAATAATCTTTCTGTATCTGTTGTATTTACGTAGTCAATTTATAAAAAAAAAAAAAATAAAAAAGACAGGCACTAAAGATGGCGCATATTAGGTACATTACGCAAAAACCGGGAAAATAATTTTCTAAAGAGAAGGTAGGAAGGGTCTGTGTGAACTCATTATTTATAAACAAATGTGCCATGAACATAAATTATAAAATAGAATAAGATCAATGCGGGATTGAGAAACACTGTTAAGTATATTGAATATCAACAAATCATGAGAACTTCAAACTATGAATATTGTCTAACTTACCCAGGTATAATCCATGAATTTGAAGGAGAGTATATATGTTGCAAGAAATACCCGCCTAGATTTTGACGGTGATTCGAGACCAAGTCCATATGGCGGGTGTAATGTTTCTTCATAACACTCTGCTCTGTTTTATAATTCTAATTTCTGGATTATTTTATATATATATTATATATATATATATATATATATATATATATATATATATATATATATATATATATATATATATATATATATATATATATATATATATATATATATATATATATATATATATATATATATATATATATATATATATATATATATATATATATCTATATATATATATATATATATATATATATTATATATTATATTGCTACTTTCAAAATGCATGTTTCCCCTCTTTGAAATGTCATGTAGAACTGTGTAACATTTTTTCAGATTCTAGATAGTTTAGAGATAGGCATGTTTTAAAATTTGTGTTGTTCCAGATTTCGCATTACATATTGTAAAAGAATATATAACGTAAACAGAGAGAGATTTTCTTTGTCTTTTCGAAGCTATGATTGTTTCCCCTTTTATGTCAACACTTTAAGACTAGAGGGTCTGCAAGATCCGTTTGCTTTCCTAATCGTCAACACGTTTGATAGCGTGCTCAAATCTTCATTTGTGTTTGGAGAATCTGTCATCGTACGTGATAAGACTTCTCCTTCGTGTCGATCGAGTAGAGTACATGTCTTTTTTTTAACAGACTGGACTCGTACGTGTATCTCTTTGCCGAGTCCCACGTGGAGATTGCACATTTCTTTATGAAGATTGCGTCAGATTTCGAACTTTCTGGAAGCATTTGTGCCAAGAACGTTTTGGTCATCTTCCCTGTCCAGTTTTAGCAAGGGAAGAGATTTCATTATATGATAGAACCTCGAGGCATTAACATCTCTCTCCTCTCTCTCTCTCTCTCTCTCTCTCTCTCTCTCACTCGACATCCTTGAGATTATATTAATGTAACGTAAATTGGTCACTCGTAACTTAGAATTTCATATTTGATATTTCTTAGAGTTTGTTAGTATTATTTAGTTTATTTTTTTGTGGAATATGAACAAACATTGTTTCGTAACGGCACCTGGTTTTTGTGAAAGTGTGAAATCAAGCCTGCAGCATAGAAAGAAAGAAATTGGTATACCAAAAAGGTAAAGTGTGTTATATTTTTATTAGTTGCAACTAATAACGGTTAGGTAATAACTAATAGCTAATAATTGTTAGGAACAGTGATTAACTAATAACTAATATTTAATGGTTATGATGGTTTGGTTAACT
>NC_061092.1:57043405-57048405 GCF_015104395.2 Macrobrachium nipponense
TTTCTTATTATTTCCCATCAAAGTCCACTCACAGGGATATAGAATGACTGTGAGATTATACAAAAAAGTATACTGTGTTATTTTATTAATTACAGGGATGTTTAGCATGAAACAACAATGTTACTTCCCGCTGTAGCAGACGCTGGTTCTAGATGGGAATATCACAATTAGATTTAATATCACTACTAGCATCACAAGGGGAATTATTTATTGTAACGATGACAGCAATGCAGGACTGCGTTACAGTAACCAGAGATAGGGAATGAGATGCTGAGCCAATAAGGAGGCAGTTGCCTTGGAAAAATGAAAAGGAAGTACTGTCAAGAGGCAAAATAAAAAAAAAAATAAAAAAAATGGTAACTGAATGCTTGAAATTACTCCATCACAGTATCTGGGCATCTGTACTGGTCTTGACTTCTTCTGAATTGCTGGATGAGGTTTCACACTGTGTAAATGAACATGTGGGGGTCTCCAGAGGGGAAGGAGAGCGAGGGGGGAGAGGAGTGAACACTGTGGCAGCCAGAGAAGTTCTAAGAAGGATTATCAGTTGTCTCCTGGTTTTCTAACCTTGCTTACAGCTATCTCTTCCCAACCACTTTCTCCTTCCAATATAAGCCCCACCTAAAGTCTGACTCACGAGGCTCTGCTGCATTCCTGCAGTGATTAATTTCAAAGCAGCCAATCGGTAAGGACAAAGAGGTACTCAAAGAGAACGGACGGGTGACGGAAAAGCAAAAATGTCAGAATTTCCTTCTAAAATGAGTTATAGTGCCTTGGTTCTGGCTTAAATCCTGAAATAATGCTTATTTATACATTAACATTCAAAGGAAGAACCTAATGCATTCATTATGGCAATTCTTTTTCCTGGAGTCAATTTATTTTTATTGAGTAGGTAAAATTTCTTTTAATAATCATCCAACATTTCTTCTTATGATCCCAAAGCGCCTGAATGGTAGGTCCTCACTTCGTAACCTGTCACCTGTGTGATAGAAATCTGACTGCCTGAAAGGTGAATATTAGAAAATTATAGTTTTTTTCAATACCATCCGTCAATTGTATTTGCTACACAGTCAACATTCCCTGGTGCTCAGAGTCTCGATGTTGATAAAAGAAATGTAAACATTCAAACAGAATCATTCAGAATTGCAATAAACTATTTTAAGTAGGCTCTCCATTGCGTGGGACACACATGGTGCATTGGAATTCTAAGACACTGATACTTTCTGGGACAGCAATGTCTGCTACTTTTTCAATAGGTTACTCATGTTTGACCACGAGGAAAAGAGTGAACTAAATAAATAACATATTCATAAATAAGAGAGGGAAAATATATAGGTATAGGTATTGTTGTGAATATAACATGTTGCTTTTTACACAAGACGAATAATAATAAAATGAAAATGGAAACACTACTACATAGCTTTTTGTCTGACGTGCACGAGAGATTAATCTCTCTCTCTCTCTTCTCTCTCTCTCTCTCTCTCTCTCTCTCTCTCTTTCGCTCAAGTATGTTCAAACTTTATACATATATTTAAAACAAAGATTTTATGTGTTTCCTTTTATGGAAGACATGCACCAAGAAGTACTTTGAAACCTACTCTTAATGAAATTTTCGTGTATTTTGACCGGGTACGAATCTCTCTCTCTCTCTCTCTCTCTCAACCATATACGCACACATACACTCTCTTACCCAAACATTGCGTATGAGTAATACAGTTTTTGAGATGAAACTCTAATTTGAAATAGTATTTAGAGTAATTACCGTCAGTTTCATCCAGATATCCCAAGGGGAAATGATTGCAATATTAATCATTATAACCCAGTGGAAACTAATATAGTTAACTACCATCTTGGAGAATCTGAAAGTCTTATTGTATGGAAATGGTTCCTTTCTCAATGTCCTAAAAATTGAATGTTATTGTTTATTATAAATATTGTGTATTATATATCATATAAAAGCTAGTAATTATATTTGGTGTTCTAATTTCATCTGCCCTGGATGTAATGCTAAACTTCCAAAAGGATAAAAGATAAGAAAATAAAAAATTTACCTTACTGACACCAACGCTAATCGGTCACTATTAGCTTTGTAGGTCCCCACATGAGTAAGAGATCAAATACACAATTTCTTCATTAAATTATTAAGTAGTCTAGTATACTGCCCTTTTCTTCGAAAGATAATTTGTGCAAATACAAACACACATACCCAGTAAGTAAACTACAAAGCTGCGGCTTCCTTGATACATTTTTAATGTTGGAACTTATAAGAAGTTAAGAAACTAAGGAGAACTTGAAGAAAGTTCGTATAAACTAAATGGCCTGTCATCACAATCTTGTGATGGTGATGACGATATCACGAGCCAACGTCAGGAGCAAGAACTTTTAAATGGCAGTTTTTGCCTCCCCTGATTAGAGGCATCTCACCTCTGGAAGTGGATCATTAAGCGGCGAACTTCCTCTCAAGAAGTTGGAACTTAAATACCGCTCCATCTTCTTTTATGACCTGTGCAGGTGAATTGGTAATGGCCTGGACTCTCATTTGTAAGACTGGGGTTCGGTCTCGACGTGAGCCGACTTTGAGCACAAGACAAATGAGCACAGTAACATTTGAGCGCCACGACATTTGAGCGCATAATTCATATCAATCCGTTTGAAAAAGTAAACAACGCTGTTTATATTTTATTTGACTATTACCATCGTTTGGTTGCCATCGTTACGATTAGCCCGCTGCATTTTTTTCAAAATCAGTATGTTTATTTGTTAAAATGAGCCAGTTTAGGAAATTACAGACTAGACAGAGTACTAAAGACTGGCAAAGAGTCATGGCGTTCTGTAAATGGAAAGTGCAATGGCTTCCATTGCACTTTGCGTTGGGTATTGCAGATGTCTATTGGCCATAAGCAATCCTACAATTTACAAATTCATAGATATTTTAAGAGTTAACAAAATCATACATCAAATAAGGTTATCCGATTAGATACTGCGCAGCATGAACATATAAAGCAAAGTAAATACACAAGTCAATAAGGATATATAAAAAATTGTTAGCGAATATTCTTCAAGAGACTGACTAGAATATCTTCGTTCAATATATTCTATTATTAGCATGCAGAAGTAGATATTTAGTTTTATAAACTGTTATCAACATGATTTTGTTGAGATATAATTTCATTTACATGTTATAACCAATAAAGCTTAAAACTGTAATTTTTTACCTCTCTTTATGGCGCCTGCCGAATTAGAAATTTGGTTTCATAAACTGTTTTTTTAGATATTTTATGTTATTTACATGTCATAAATAAAAGTTTAAGCTGCCAATTTCTGTTTTTACATGATTTTTAGATATAATTTTATTTACATGTCATAACAAATAATGCCTAAAACTGTAAATTTCTTCATATCGCTCAAATGTTACGATGCTCAATTGTTGTGCTCATCTATTCATTATTTACAAATATATATATATATATATATATATATATATATATATATATATATATATATATATATATATATATATATATTTTATATTTATTTGATTTATTTATATGTACATAACTTGCAACGTACAATGTTAAAACTCTGTCTAGGGAAGAAGATCTGGCTGTGTTACTAGAAGAGCTGAAATAAATAAATTGGGATATAGCAGGACTGAGTAAAATTAGAACTGGGGAATCTTATATAGAGTTAAAAGAGGGTCATATATTTTGCTTCAGAGGACATGAAAGGAACAAAGAAAATGAAGTGGGTTTTCTTATTAATAAAAAATATTGCAGGTAACATAGACGAATTATATAGTATTAGTGATAGAATTGCAGGATTGATTATCAAACTAAACTGAAGATCATTCAAGCGCATTCACCAACAACATCCCATACATAGGACGAAATAGTACAGCAATCCTAAAACGACATAAAGATAGTGAAAAATTTCAGATTGAGAAAGGAATTAGACAGGGAGACCCCATCTCTCCTAAATTATTCCAGTGTGCCTAGAAGAAGTTTTTAAGAATTTAGATTGGGGAAAAAAATTAAGGAATTAACCTTAATGGGGAATACCTTAACACCTAAGATTTGCAGATGACAGTTCTACTCGGTGAATCAGGGGAGAAATTACAAAAAACATGACACAAGAATTTTAATAAAGAAAGCAGAAATATAGGACTGAAAGTGACTATGAGTAAAACTAAAACAATGTTCAATGAAAATGCAGAGATCCAGCAAATAAGGGTTACGGATGAACCTCTAGAGATTGTTAATGAATGTACGTATTTAGGACAGACAGCAATTGTTTCCCTAGGACATGAGGCCGAAATTAAAAGAAGGATAAGCATGGGATCGAGAGCTTTTTGTAAACAAAATGAGATTAGGAAAAGTAAAATGTCCCTTTCTCCAAAAAGAAAAGTTTTTAATCAGATGGTCATAACAGTATTTAACTTATGAATCAGAAACTTGGAGCCTTGCTAAAGCCTTAAAACATAAGCTAGTTACAACTCAGAAAGCTATGGTAAAGAATAATGATGGGAATAACACTGAGACAGAAAAATAACATGGATCAAGAAGAACACTACAGTAGAGAATATTCCAACAACAAGTACGAAAAGAAATGGGCGTGGGCCAGGGACATATGATGAGAATGTCAGATAATAGATGGGCAAAAAGAATAAACAGAATTGCTCCCTAGAGATTGCAAAAACGAAGCAGGAAAAGGAAGAGAAGACGATGGATTGACGAACTAAGAAAATTGCGGGTATAGAATTTCACAGAAAGACCATAACATACACACACAAAAATATATATACTATAATATATATATATATATATATATATATATATATATATATTATATATATATATATATATATATATTATATATATAATATATATATATATATTATTATATATATATATATTAATATATTATATATAAATACATATATATATATATATATATATATATATATATATATATATATATTTATATATATAAATACAATATAT
>NC_061092.1:57057910-57082168 GCF_015104395.2 Macrobrachium nipponense
GCTACAACCATGGGTTGTTTTTTGTTGTATTGTGCAGGAAATTGCGCACATTTCAATATATAAAACTTTATGTAACGGCAAATTTAAAAGGGTGCAAACATTAGGACAATCGCACGAAAAAAATTTATCGGAAGAGTTATCGCACGAACGTAAGGAAAAAGTTTTTCATAAATTCACCATAAATCGAAATATTGTGCTAGAGACGTCCAATTTGTTGCAAAATGAAGGCAAATGATTGAATATTACTATAATGTAAGAGTTTTAGCTTAAAATTGCGTTTCTCGACCATTTCTGTAGAGTCAAAGTTGACGAAGGTTGAAATTTTTTGCACTTATCGTTATTTATATGAAAATATTTCAAAATTGATAAAAAGCTACAATCATGAGTATTTTTTAGTTGTATTGTGCATGAAATTGCGCACATTTTTCATATATAATACTTCATGTAAAGGATAATTTAAAATGGTGCAATAATTATGTCAAAGTGACGAAATAATTTCCGAGATGTGTCACTGATACTTTTTAGTGCGATAAGAAAGAAATTCGCGCTTGCGCGCCTGCGTAGCGATTGTAAACAAAACAACGCCTTGATCCGTGAACTCCCAGCATCCCCCAAGGCGCGTAATACAAAAGTTTTTGGCTGGTAGGCCTATAAGTATTTTTCCGCGAATTTTTTAAAAAAACTTTTTGAGCCGACGTATGATACGTCCAATCGGCATACGGGAGACATTTTGACTCGACGTTTAATACGTCCAATCGGCGTAAGAGGGTTAATAGTTGCCTTGACACGTTATATAGAATTAATTGCACTAAAAAACAAACACCGCAATTGAGTGCGCTAGGAATATTTATGAGTGCTAAATCAGTAAACATGGAATTGAACACATGATAATCTCTGACTCGGGTGGTGTAAATAAAAAATAATCTCCTTAACTCGTTGTGTGAATTCCTTTCCATTAAGAAAACCAATACCATATTTTAACACCCAGAGTCAATCGGTTTGGTAGAATGGATAAATAAGAAAGTGCCATGTCTTACGAGTTACACTCGCGATATAGGATCCGAACTGGATTATAGCGGTTCTCGCGGTTTTAAATACCTTTATCATTCATATCTTGTATCTATAGAAATGATACCGCAAGTAGCCTTATACGGTACGCCACTAGAACACTTTTGCAAATATTCAAGCCAACAATTAATTTATCAAATAAAAAAAAAAAGTATGGATACTAGTCGAGTCAATATAATACACTCTGTAAGAAGTTGGAAGGGTTACAAATTATAATAAAAAAGGAATCACAGTAAAATCAATAAGCAAAACGTAACCATATGCAGCAAGTGTTTATAAAATATCCAAATACTAATGCATAAAGATTTGAACTCTAACTTAACGATTTAGTAACGAAAAATAAGCTACAAGTTCAAACATATCAAAACCTACTGGCATATTGTCTGTCCCGGTAGTTTATAATCGTAGTCAATGAAAAAAAAAAAAATTTTAAAGTCAGGGAGTCTAGAAGTGAAAATGTATATCTATGTGAATAATCCTATATGGATCTTACAGGGTAAATAATATATATAAAATTTGTATGGAAACCTTTTTTCATTAGTTTGAATAAGGAATATCTAATTTAACATAAGTAATTACATATATTTTACAATCTTGCAGATTTCCAACATGAAACTAATATTATATTGTTCACTTTTGGTACTGTTTTTTCAGACATTCTTCTCGTGTGAGTGGAGTATTAAAACAAAAAAATATCATTTGGAAGTACTAAAGTTGTATTTATTACAGCAAGTAATGTAACTCTTAAGCTGGTGATGAGGTCATCAGTCCTGAAGGTGCCTGGCGCATTTGCCTAATCATCATTGTTCCTTTTAACCCCAATAATCTGCTTGCACAGGCTTCATCTGTAGTTGTGTGTTGTTTTGTGCTTACAAAACAAGTCAACTGAGGTGGAATGCTCAACACGAACTTTTCATGGGCAACGCAGGTCGTTAGGTACAAGGGTCTTATCCGCATTGCAATACAAGCTTAGTTAAGGAACTGCAATCGTTTTAAAATTAATGAACACAATAAGCAAATAGAATTTCTATAACATCAAAGCATTAATTTTGTCTGAACCTCATAGACAATTAGAGTCAATAAATCAGCTTATGACATTGGTGAACGGACATTTATATGTGTCAAGTCATGGGTATGAAATATTTACTTGCAAAACTAGCATATTATCACATTCATGGGAAAATGTCACATTTTCTTGAAAAACCCAGTTTATATAGAAATTAGTTACATAGTGGGTTCTTTCGTTGCATCTCCTGCCTATTAAAGATTTAAAAATTAACCTCAGAGGATGCGCACGAGAAAATTGAATATGAACCTTTTGTTAGGGGCACATAGGATCGGATTTTATCACAGCTTAATTTCAGTAAGCGTAGAGAATTACAGAATCATGATTAAATATCTCTTTGACTCTTATGTTGCCTGGCAATCTTACAAATAGCTCCGTTTCACACTTCTTTGTCTAGTAACTTACTACCAGTAATATCGAATTTTCTTTGGGATTCGTATGGATATCTGTTAATATGGATATTTTTACGGTCGTCAGAGACCTGGATAGGTTCACTCATTGTTATAATGCCATGGATAAAAAAAGTTTGTACAGCTGACTCTTTTGAATTCCATCAAATACCAGTGAATTCATGTGGGTTAAGTCTGGTTCTTAATAGCTTTCTCCCTCCCGTATTTGGATGTTGTCTGAATTTACTTTGCCCTTGTGACAAGTATAATTTCACTTACAGGCTGATTAACGGAACCTGGTTACAGTACCCTGCAGTATGAGAGTTTCACATCGCATGCCCAGACAGATTGTCTACAGATTCAAAACCCGTTCGTCTCTGCGGACG
The DNA here is from genome assembly GCF_015104395.2 of Macrobrachium nipponense. Taxonomy (NCBI): domain Eukaryota; kingdom Metazoa; phylum Arthropoda; class Malacostraca; order Decapoda; family Palaemonidae; genus Macrobrachium; species Macrobrachium nipponense. The sequence goes on from NC_061092.1 coordinate 57,060,820, forward strand.
ACTGCAATGAATAACAACCACCTACAATGTGAAGAGAATAAGCACCATCATAAGTGAACAAGCTTATTTCGTGGACTTCTTGGACCGACACCCATATCCCGTCGTTAATTTCATTTTTAATGCGGAATGCTTCGGCGGCTGTCGGAATTGAATCGACTACAAAGGGACATACTTCTGACAATTACGACCGAAGAGGATATTCAACTCTACGTTTGCTGGCGCAGGACTCGTGCTGGGGATGATTTTATTCATCATGAACGTATTCGTAAGGCATAGGATGCAGAGAACAAGTATGAGCGCAAAATAGAACGTCAGACCCTGCCCAGGCAATTTCCCCTTGTTTTTAACCATTTGGAATTGGCCATTTCATTTTGCTATAGGTGGTTGTCTGGAACTGTGTAATGGACGAAAAGTTGTTCGAACGCTAGTTAAATGTGCTGTGGGTATAACCTCGGTCATGTATTCTATATATAAAGTATCATGTATCCTATATATATAAATTATCATAATAACAGAATCGAAATATATCTGTGCGTGTACGCACTAGGAATCTATTTAAAATGCACATAGATTAATCACTTAAATTAGTCATTTATGTTAATCAGTTGTATTAAGTGCACATATATTGATCATAATTATATGAACCCATATATATATGAATAAATAAATCAGGTAACCTATAATCAATCAGTTAGCATAAAAATTAATAATTTTTATCACTTCATATATGAATTTTTATCAGTTAAAATATGATTTTTATTATGTTAATCTTTATTCTATGCAATTATCAGAGTACATTAGTATTTTCTGTAGCATATGTATCTTAATGAGTTGAAGTGAAAAACTGTATCAGTATATATCACGTAATCACTATTATTTACGAATATCATCATATGCATATGTCTTATATCTTATTACTTGAATCTGTATTTGTGTACACCATAATTTTTTTTTTACTTGTAAGTATTTTCTATATATCTATATATATTCACATAATGTCTGTATCACACTCCTATAAGTCAAATGCAAGTCAACCTTGAGTAATATTCAGTGGTTGGTTTTGTAGCCGACCGAGCATTTATGTAAGTGTTACATAATAAAAATATGGAATGTTATTCCATATATATAAAAACTAAAACTATGATTAATTTAAACCAGTGACCCAAGAGGTTAACCAGTGTGCTTGCAGGAATGTGATCAAACCAGATACGATAAAGTATGCTAAGATGACGTATACAATAAAGTAGGCTAAGATGACGTGTTTAATCAGTTAGTGTTTTGTGCCGTCACCTGTGGTCATTCATTTGTTTATAAACTATAGTCCAAACGTCTTGCTTGAGGCGACCACCGTGACCTATAATTCAAACGGCCTACGTGATTTGTAATCTATGTCATCTGCGTGTATGTTCGTATGTTCGAACTACTGTCTGCTTCCTTTTATGATTTGTAAACCAGATTGTAAGAGAGAAGCGATCAAGCCATCATCATGTAGAATTCAATCAGCCATCATCATTGGCAGACTTGTACAATTTCGTCTCGTAATCTCAGAAGAATAGATGTATTTTTGTACTCAGTGTTTTCTACTAGAACTTATCATCATGAGTTTAACATATCTCCGTTGTCATAACCAAAGAAGATATTGACTTCGTAAGTTACCATCAAACCCCAAGACACTCCAATGAGTATGGAAGTCAGAACCAACCGACTTAGCGTAAGATTATCGCAAGTCTAACATAACCTCATAGGGCGCCTTATTATACAAGGCAACAGCCCTAAAATTTGTACTTCTGTTCCCAACTACTTATTATGAGGAAATTATTATGTAGCTAACTACTACAGGATGGCATAGAATTGGCATTTTCTTTTAAATCTATCATTTAAATAGTTAAATTTATCATAGATTTTAACTAAGAAGATAAAAAAATACACACAATCTCTTGAAAGAATTTGTTTCTTTATGGCATACAAATTTGTTCAATTGGCGACTATCCTGAATTGTTTGTTATTTGTTGGATCATTTTATTCCCTAAAGTGCTATATATTATATACAAACACCTTTTTGTACGTTTTCCCAAAAATATAACCGTTTGATGCATGTATAATTATTACCTTTGTGTATACATTATGTGTCTGTGTCGTATGTAAATTAAGTGTCAGGTTGAATATTTATGATATCAAGTTCTAATAAGACACCTTCTTGAAAGGTGTTCTCTGTAGTATCATATACATCATTTATTCACTTCATTCCACACATGCTGTACAATATCATTGTTATACTTTTAATATTGACTTCGTTTTTATGGTCGAGTCTGCAAATGTACCTGCCTTTTTTTTTCTCTTTTCTTTTTTTGTACTGTCCTACATCCAGATTTTCTATGTATTTATTGTACATTCTTAGCAAGATTTGAAAAATATGATTAACCTAGCATGCTAACCTATATCATAAATATATCATTATTCATAATTTTGATAATATTTTATAACAGAGAGAGAGAGAGAGAGAGAGAGAGAGAGAGAGAGAGAGAGAGAGACCTTACCTTTCCTTGCAGACCTTACAGCTCGTTCGGGTTGCCCCAGGTCCCTCAGTGTGAGGCACCTTTAATGTCTACCTGAGAATTGCTAATGCATCTTCCGGACGCTGCATTATCAGTGCTGGTACATAGTGGATTAATGTAATGTGTGCTTTCCTTACTTTTCCTGGTATTGTTTTGGACACTATTAATCTACCTCTGCTTGCTCTTTTTGATATTTTTAGCTCCATGATGTTTTCGGTAATTACTTCTATCTGTTCCCATGCCAGTATTATCATATTTCGTTGTCTTCTCCTTTCTAGACTATATAATTTTAAAAATGTATTTCCCAGTAGTCAAGGACCTTTTAGATAGCATAATCATGTGTTCAGCTTTTCTTGTTTTGAAGTTTCGTAACAACATTCCCATTTTTTATATGTATTTTGCCAATAGTATTGCTATTTGATCATTGCAAAGCATGTTCCTATTCAACATAACACCAAGGTCTTTAACTGCTTCATTTTTTGTGATTGTCTCGTTATTAGGTCCCCCATATGCATATAGCATTCCTTCTTTATCACAAAAATTTATTAATTCAAATTTATCAGAGTTAAATACCATCCTAACCCTCTTACGCCGAAGCGGTAAAAAAAAAATTGTCTCCCGTGTGCCGGAAGTGTTTCAGAGTGAGCGCGGAAGCGGAAAAATTATTTTTTTCAAAAAATCACAGCGTGCTTAGTTTTCAAGATTAAGAGTTAATTTTTGCTCGTTTTTTTTCATTGGCTGAAGTTTAGTATGCAACCATCAGAAATGAAAAAAATTATCATTATCATATATAAATAATGCGATATATGATAGCGCAAAAACGAAATTTCATATATAATTGTATTCAAATCGCGTTGTGTGCAAAACAGTTAAAGGTAACAAGTTACTTTTTTTTCGTTGTAATTTACACTAAATTGCAATCATTTTGGTATATAACACATTGTAAAACGATAAAAGCAACACAGAGAAAATATTATCACAAAATAATGCATGAATTCGTAACGTGCGGACATAAACAAATATTTTTTTCAAAAATTCACCATAAATCTAAAAATTGTCCTAGACTCTTAAAATTTCTTTCAAAATTAAGGCAAATGATTGAATATTACTATACTGTAAGAGTATTAGCTTACAATTGCAGTTTTCGACCATATCTGACGAGTTAAAGTTGACTGAATGTCAATTTTTTTTTATATATATTTTTTATATGCAATTATTCCGGAAATAAGAAAAGCTACAACCTTCGAATTTGTTTCAAGATGAAGATAAATGACTGAATATTACTAGACTGTAAGATTTTTAGCTTACAATTGCGTTTTTCGACCATTTCGGTAGAGTCAAAGTTGACCAAACGTGGTTTTTTTTTCTATTATCGTGATTTATATGCAAATATTTCAAAAATGAGAAAAGCTACAACCTTCAATTATTTTTCGTTGTATTCTACATGAAATTGCGCACATTTTCATATATAAAACTTTATGTAACGGCTAATTTAAAATGGTGCAAACATTACCACAATCGCACGTATGATTTTTTCGGAAGAGTTACCGCGAGGACATAAAGAAAATGTTATTTTTTTCATAAATTCACCATAAATCGAAATATTGTGCTAGAGACTTCCAATTTGTTGCATAATGAAGGTAAATTCTTGAATATTACTAGAATATAAGCGTTTTAGCTTACAATTGCGTTTTTCGACCATTTCGGTAGAGTCAAAGTTGACCAAAGGGTGAAATTTTGGCAATTATCGTTATTTATATGAAAATATCTCAAAACTGATAAAAGCTACAACCATGGGTTGTTTTTAGTTGTATTGTGCATGAAATTGCGCACATTTCCATATATAAAACTTTATATAACGGCTAATTTTAAAATGGTGCAAACATTACTACAATCGCATGTATGATTTTTTTCGGAAGAGTCACCGCGCGGACGTCAGGAAAAAGTTTTTTCATAAATTCACCATAAATCGAAATATTGTGCTAAAGACTTCCAATTAGTTGCAAAATTAAGGTAAATGATTCAATATTACTAAAATATAAGAGTTTTAGCTTACAATTGCGTTTTTCGACCATTTCGGTAGAGTCAAAGTTGACCAAAGGATGAAATTTTGGCAATTATCGATATTTATATGAAAATATCTCAAAACTGATAAAAGCTACAATCATGTGTATTTTATTGTTGTATTTTACATAAAAATGCGCACATTTCATATATAATACTTCATGTAACGGCTAATTTACAATGGTACAAAAATTATGTCAAAGTGACGAAATAATTTCCGAGATGTGTCACAGATACTTTTTAGTGCGGCAAGAAAGAAATTCGCACTTGCGCGCCTGCGTAACGATTGTAAACAAAACAACACCTTGATCCGTGAACTCACAGCATCCCCCAAGGCGCGTGATTCAAAAGTTTTAGGCTGGTAGGCCTATAAGTATTTTTCCGCGAATTTAAAAAAAACTTTTGTAAGTTGACGTAAAATACGTCCAGTCGGCACACGGGAGACAAAAAATGTCGATGTGAAATACGTCCAGTCGGCGTAAGAGGGCTAATTACCTCGGCCCATTCATATATTTTGCTTAGGTCTCTTTGTAGCGAGTTCCTATCTTCATCACAAGTAATTTCTACTTATTCTTGTGTCATCGGCGAGACTACTCACTGCCGAGTCCTTGAGATTACTGTCTATGTCAACAATTATTATAACAAACAGCAATCCAGCTAACACCATACCTTGTGTTACAACGGATATTACCTTAGCTTCATTCGATTTCTCATCGTTCGCAATCACTATCTGTTTTCTGTTTTGCAAAAATTCTTTTATCCACCTTCCTACTTTGTCTATAATTTTATGTTTTCCAATTTTCTTCGCTAACATATTATGGTCTACCTTGTCAAGAGTTTTTGCAAAGTCTAGGTAAACCACATCTGTATCTTTTTCGTTTATCATATTTTTATATATGTTTGCGTAGTGGAATGACAATAGGGTTTGTGTACTTTTTCCATGTACAAAACCATGTTGCCCTATATTAAATAAATTATTTTTTATTGAGTGTTTCATTATATTTTTCCTAATTACCCTTTCATACACTTTCATAATGTGTAATGTAGACTCACAGGTCTATAATTACTTGCTTCTAGTCTTGATCTGCTTTTGAAAATAGGGGTAATATACGCTAATTTATGTCCATCATAAATCTAGCCTGTATCTACACTGTCTTAAAAATATTGTGAGTGGCTTTGCAATAGAATGAACTACTTTCTTTGACAAAATGGCATGGACACCACCTGGTCTGGCTCCTAATCCAATGTTAATTTAATTAATAGCCTGCACAATATCGGGGTCATTAATATCTACGTCCGATAATCATTCACTATATTCATCTTTTATTTCTGTATTATTATCTTCATTATCAATTCTAGGGGTAAATTCTCTCTTATACCTTTCTGCTAATATGTTGCATATTTACTCTTTTTCATTCCCTAATCGCCCTTCATTTCTTAGAGGGCATATTTCTACAATTGATAAGTGCGGGAAGCGTAACACTTGTGACGTCACAGTATGAGCTATCAGCCCACTGCCTGAGTTGTGCAAACCCTATCTATATTGAATCTGTCCCTGAGGAATAAGATATCCTATAAAACGAAACCAAGACCCAATACATATCGCTGCTCCCGAGATCGCTTAAGCATATTATAGAACCACAAATTTTCATCACAATCATGAGGTTGAATTCCTGCATGAATTTCTGTATTTTATAGAGGTTCTTCTCTATTTTTCTAATTTTGGTTGCTTAAACTGGTGAGCAACGTCCCAAAGGTTGCCTATCTAAATGTTGGCGAAGAGGATTCCATGAGGAGAGCCCATAGCAACGCTCCCCACTGAAGAGGGCGAGACGGTGGACCTTATAATATATTATAAGTTCAGTGGCGAGACGGTGGACCTTATAATATATTATAAGAACATAAAAACGAAAGACTTAATCATGAAAAATAAACCCTCACCACCTACAAGACACCCCCCCTCAAGAAGACGGACGTAGTATACCAATTCATAGGCCCCGCCCGAGGATGTCCTGAGAAGAGGGGGCGACTAAGAATCATGCCTCACCATCCGTCAGGACACCATCTCCCGCAATAGTATTATTCGCAATACTAGAATAATAAGGAGGGCACCCGACCCTCGCCACCTGCACCTTCTGGAGGAGATTCTCATCCAGAAACAGAAGCCTTCCATGAATACTACACAGTAGGTCTTTCTGTTCCCATTCCTTATATGAAGAAACACATCTGTGCCAGCAAACCACACCATATTGCCACCTGAAAAAGCCCCAGTACAAGAGAATACCACTGGAGATTACGGCACGCTCCTTGCCTTTAATAAAAATAATACCAGTAGTGACGTCACGTAGCCATTGGGCAATCAAAATGCGACCCGCCATAATGTCACGCAGCTGCGAAGATCTGTACGGCTGCAATGAGCGCGCCCTGAAACTAGCTTCAGCCAACAGCATGGGAGCCAATGAAAAAGTGGTGCACCTCCAGTACATAAGCAGATGGAATCACATTCCACATTCAGTCCTACAACAGCCTCCGCCCAGAAAAAATGTCTGGAGCCCTAGACGAAACATCGGCCCTGTTTCACAGGATGCCTGAAATTCAAATTGAATTTTGAATTAACTAATGCCCCAGGCATTGTAATAAAACTGACATTACTTTTTGACCATTTTTAGTTTCCTGATTTGATTTTCGACATGCATACCTTCGGTGCGTTGCCTCACCAGTTTAAGCAACTATGAGAAAACCACAATGTGAAAAACAAAGAACTTCTATAAAATTACTGCAGGTGATGCAGCAATAATTTCTAATAATACATGTTTAAATGAGGGTTTACTTCCAGCATATTATTATTATTATTATTGGCACTGATGTGATTGTATTGTATCACTATGTTGACTGATATGATTACTTATTATTATTATCTTAGATGTTATTATTATCATTAAGATTTACTGTTGTCACTTTTTTGCAATAAGCCCTCTGGGCCTGACTTCTGTATTCCACCTAAAGTCCCAGGCAGGAAATTAGTTCGTAGGCAATCTGTTTTTAATTTGTATAATTCCTAATAAGCTTTTGTTAATATCTATATCTATTATTCTCAATAATAATACTGTCACTACCGATAACATAATTACTAGTTTATTTTTCTACTACTACCACAGAAAGTACGTGGTTATTGCCAGTTATAATTTTCATCACTTTAACTCGTGCATCTAGTTTGTGTGTATCTATTATAAGGCCTCTACTTTATATATATCATGTATATGGCTTCATGTTGAAAATAAAGATATTATAGTATCACCCTTGCAAATCTTCCTTACCTGATTTAGGCAAATATTCACTCTTAAAAAGTTCTCTTTCAGTCTGATATTTTTCGGGTTTCTAACTATTAATATAATGCATTATAACTTTCTTTCCCCGTACATTCATACTAAAACTATTACCCGTACTTAGCACCTATCCTTTCAGTCCTACAAAAGCAATCAGTTTTGTTCTCTCTTTTCCTGCACACACACTGCTATTTCTACCTTCTCCGGAAAAATGCTATCAAAAATCAAATTAGGTATTATAGATAGATATAGACAGGCATATAATATGTATTATTAGATGTATTATCTCTCTCTCTCTCTCTCTCTCTCTCTCTCTCTCTCTGTTGGGGAAATGACACTTAGGTTTAGTTTCATAACAAAATGAATCGTGTAAAGGTATGCTTAAGGATTATAAGGTAGTGAAGATGAGAATGAGAAAAAAGTGCACGTAATCAAAATACAGACTTGAACATGAGCAAGGGCTTAATTTTAAAAAGTTACTATAAAGGGAAGTAACGAAGGAAGAAAAGTTATCAGGCAAATGGAACTCAGAACTCGAAGCGCAAGTATAGTAGTGTTGCCTGATGAAAATTGAGTTCTGGGTTAATGGAGTAAACATTTTGTTTTTCTTTTAATGCATTATACAGTAGGGGTGGAGATTTAAACTGCGCAACAAGTGTCTGAGGTTAAGGTAAGTTGACAATGCTTGTAGGAGTGACTGTTGGGGACGTACAGATAGAAATTAAGAGATTATAAGATGGAAAGTACCAGGAGTTGTGGGATTGCAATGAGATGATATGGAACGATAAAATAAATTTTTTATCGAGTTGTTAGCCATGGTGAGAAAGTATGCCTGGATTGAAGTATAGGTCTATTGAAATAGGAGTGAGGAATGGGATGTTGAAATCTTCAAAGCTAAGGGTAATGAAGGATACTGCAGAAATTATAGTAAAATTTCATTATTTGAAATATTAGGAACTATGAAACAGGGGTTTACTGAGAAAGTGAGGCAAGTAACCGAAAGATTGAAAGTGGAAGAACATCATGGCTTTAGACAAGGAAGAGGGTTTGTGGATTAAGTATTAATTAAAAACACTAATGTGAGGCATTTGAGATAAAGAGGGAAGGTGTAAATGGCATACATGAACTTCAAAATTAAAACTTATAAGATCAATAGAAAGGAAACATGGAAGGTAAGTTATTAAGCTTAAGACAGAAGTGAAAAATAGCTTGATATATGCGGAAAGAAGATTCGTTTCTTTGGTGGAAAGTGTCTCTGAGACAAAATTTACTCTGTGCTTATGACCGTTTAATTTCTATACAGATTTTGTCATGTGAAAAGTAATAGAAAGAAATTGAACCTGTTTACAAAGTTGTGATATGCTGGTTTTTGCAGATTTTGTAGTAATGATTTGAGAATATAAAAAGTTTTCTAAGAGGAAAGAGATGAAAGTAAGCTTGTGCAAGAGTAAGTTAGTGACAAACATGAAAACCAAGGACATGCCGCAATGAATGTTATTTTTGGAAAGTAGAATAATGCTGGTGTGTTTCAGTATAGGAATACTCTGAAAGAAGGCAGGGTGAGACTGTAATGCTAAAAGGAAGGCAACTGAGAATGGGCAAAAGACTGGGATGAGTCTTGGCATTTCAGTTAAAAGCGTTTTATGTTAAATAATATGGTCTTTCAGAAAAAATGTAAAGGGAGAGAAATGTGGATATACAGTGGTGAAAGGCTAGAACAGTGTGGTGGCATAGGATGGTTTGGCAATGCAGAAAGGACGAGTTTGAGAGGTTAGCTTTCAAAGAAAAATTTGATTGATGTTAATATCTAGGAAAGCACAAGTGTGTGGTAGTCTGTTTTTGCATATAATATATATATATATTAATATATATTATATATAATATTTTATAATATAATATTATATAATAATTATATTATACATATTATAATATATATAATATATATTATATAATATATAACTATATATATATATATATATATATATATATACGAATATGAACATATACATATATATATATATATATATAATAAAATATATATAATAAATATATAATATATATAATTAATATTATATATATAAATATAACGTATATGTTATACAGTATACACTTACCACGTGAAGATATAATATTACATATAATAATAATATATACATAATATAATAATAATATAATATATAATAATTATATTAATTAATATATATAACGTATATGTATAATACATATACATATATAATATATAATAATTATAAATAAATAGATATATATAATTGTAATAATGTAATTGTATTATTTATCCTATAGCTATAATATCAATTCTATATATAAGTTTTGTAATGCAACTATAATTTTGGTAATATGATTAATTCACCTCAGAAACTGTGTATAATGTTATGAAATGTATGTTTTTGTGTTCAGACTCCCACATTTAAAAATAACACATGTTAAGTAGTGTAACTTTTCATTTTTAAACATTCATAAGGTGGAGAGAGGAAATACGTACGTAAGACAGAGAGAAAGAGTAACAGAAGAGGGTTGCTTTTCACATCTTGAGAATACCTTACCTAAGCTAATTTTTTTATAGTTCCAATCTGGCCTGTAACTAAACAAGGGGCCTTATTCATTTCTACTCGATACCCCTATAGAGATGACGTAATATGTTTTAGTCGTGAACTAGATGCTAATCGCCCATACGCTTATGGGGATAGAGAATTTCATTTGATTCCGAGACCTAGCCGCTGGCGTGAGGGATAGTATCTCTCTCTCCTCTTCTCTCTCTCTCTTCTCTCTCTCTAACAACTCTCTCTCTCGTCTCATCTCTCTCTCCATCTCTCTCTCTCTCTCTCTCTCTCTAAAAACTCTCTCTCTCTCGCGCTCGCTCGTTTGCGAGTGTTTCATTAACGTAATAATGTAACTTACATTTGTATTTGAGAGGGTCACTCATATAATTCTTAGTAAAATATGTGTTGTTTGTGGAATCTGAACATAGTATTATTTCTATTGGTTTTGTGAAGGCGCCCACGAAAGTGTAAAAGTGTGTAACAGGCCTTTCTCTTGAGTAAGAAGCTGCAGCTGTGTGCACAGGTATTTTACAAATGTTTTGAAGTGCACTTCGAGGTTTTATTTTACCATTGGATAAAATTATCATTTTCAATATATTTTTCTTTTGCTTTGTTCTTTATACATTCCCATTTTTATATACTTAATGTTTGTACTGTCAAAGCTTTAATTGCTTTCATATTGTGCATTGTGTTTTTGCATTGTCTTCATTTTGTTTAATTAGTTTGAATTATTTTGATTGTGTAAATTTGGAATCTTACACCTGTGAATTAATTTGTATTTATTTAAATTTAATTTCGAATTTAATTATTGTTTTACAATTTAATTTAATTAATTTTCTTGATAAACTTTGATTTAATTTTGCTTAATAATCAATTCAAGAATTAATTAAACTTTTGTTTTCAAGTAATAACAATTTCCCTGTGATTGGGAATTTCACATATAAATTTTGAATTTAGAAATAAAATTTTCATATTTAAAATTTATATGAGAATTTCATTTTATTTTTTTTTGGTTTCAGACCAGTATTATATTTTATTTTGTTTAGGTAGAAATATAGAGTGGTAATTGTGCCGTTTCCCACAAATAAATCAGAATCAGGGAAATACTTAGATTTGACATTTTAGAAGGAGTGATGCCCTTTAATTAAGATTACCTCACATCTATTTTAATGAACTTAGACTGAATGTTTTCTTGACTGTTCAGTTCTATAAGGGATCACTATAACCTTTAGAGTATTCAGTAGTTTAGTATATGTGATGAAGGGTCAGGTGTCTGGCTGTAGTGAGGTACTTGAACAAACTGTGCCCTAAGCACAAAGGGTGTCGCAGACCCAGGAATAAAAGGGTCTCTTGTGCTAACAAGTACAAATGGTAAGTGAAATAACCAGATACTTGGCAATTTGGGTTAACAAATATTAATGGTGTCCAGACACAGTTCTTTGGCTACTTCGTGCACCAAGTATAAATGGTGTCCAGACCCAGATACTCTGGGCCACTTCGTCACAATATATATATATATATATATATATATAAATATATATATATATATATATATATTATATGCATTAAGCTACAAATCTCCTTTAACATCTACTTCTCTCTACCTCGGAATTAATATATTTTCATATATGCTAATCAAATAGGAATTTTTTTAGTCGGTAAGAATTTCGTCCGTTCATAGGCTCAAACCACAGAACCAAGAATTCGAGACGTACAGTGACGCGCTTACCGGTAATACAAGGGTATCACGAGAGATACAAGTTGATATTAACATGTATATATTAATTAAAATAAGGATTCAACCGAATGTTCCATATCGCACTAATGAGCTTCTAATAATCAATTATCACCTAAATAAGAAACTGTTCCAGCTTTTAATTATCATTATGCCTTATGATTATTCTTAACTTTAGTTCTTCCAATTTCCCATTCTCGTCATCTGTTCTTCAAGCGCTCTACATTGAAGCTGAGAACTTAGAGAACTTGAAGGACAAACATGAAATATTCCCAGATTAAAGAGCAACATTATATTGCGCATCAATTTCCTTCAAATGTGGAGCAAAGAAATTTATTATTAAGATTATCATTACTAATATTAAAAGTAATGGCTACTTCAGCATCGTCACACTTGTAACGATTCTTCTCTATTTTTTCGAATAGGGACTTTTCTGTGTTACTTAAAAAGGCTAGTAGAGCGCAAATGGAGGTCATTCGGTTGATATATATATATAATAATATATATATTATATATATATATATATATATATATACTCCTATTACAATCTTCCTACAGGTAAACTATGATTATCAAAGTCAATAACTCTCTCGTAATGCGGCTGGAGTAGCCACTACTTTTAATAAAGTATGTTTGAGAGAGGGTATGGTTCCTAAGAATTATTATTATTATTTTTTTTATTATTATTATTATTATTATTATTATTATTATTATTATTATTATTATTATTATTATTATTTTGTTAAAAATGACTGCTGCTTCAGCACTATTAATCTTATAAAGAGTCCTCTCTATCTTTCTGATGACGGCTTTCTCGTTGTTGCTTAGACTGGCGAGCAACGCACCAAAGGGCATGGTAAAATTCGGTTGAGTCATTTGATTTATTATTGCTTATACAATTCTCTCTCTCTCTCTCTCTCTCTCTCTCTCTCTCTCTCTCTCTCTAACGCGACGTTTCCTCCTGATCGACAGGACATTATCAAGCGATAACTGCTGAGGGACTGAATTCCAGTGGTTGTTGTTGTTTTTGATTTAGCTGACCTTGTGTCAGCACGGGCTCTTGCTCACAGAGCAGCCCGTAAAACAGTGGCGAGTCCATCTCCCTTTATCGTGGTGTTGCGAGCTCTTGGGTACGGTCAGGGCACCTATCCAGCAGGTCGGGTTCTCATTGGTTCCCGGGAAGGTGACTCATACGGCGGGCGTTGACGAGTCTTGCAGACCTTCTCAGGTGGGGGTTATCACCGGGAGCCTCTTGATTGGCTTCTACCTGAGTGACGTCACCCCTGGTATTATTCTCATGTCCGGTGTTCGTTTCATGCGCACTGGTACTTTCGTTAGGGGGGAGGGGTGTGGTCCTCCTCATACACGTCGGCATCAGGAACGCTTCTTGGGTGGTATTAAGGGGAGGCTTTTCCTCGAGGATGAGCAGCGCTTCTAGGAGACGCAGACGTCGTGGGTCAGGTGCTCTCTCGATGAACTTACTATATGCGCTGTATCTGGTAGCACACTCTTCTGCATTAGTCCTAGAGCAACTTAGGCATCTAGTTTTTCGTTTCCTTTTCAGGGATCTTTTGATGGTGCCTACTGTTCCAATGATTTTGGATACAGCTTCCACTGGCATATCCCATATCCTTTTTATTTCTATTTTCAGGTCAGGATGCTTGTAATTATTTGGGTGTCTTTCCGTTGCTATTATTATTATTATTATTATTATTATTATTATTATTATTATTATTATTATTATTATTATTATTATTATCTGGCGTCTATCGGATACCTAGGACTAGCCTACACGATGGTCATACAAGCAGTTTCCCATTTAATTGCAATTTCCAAACCTGTAGTAAAATATCACAAAAAATATGTTAAGTACTGACACTTCAGATATTTTTCTGTGAGGGTGTGGCTCGAAAGCATAAACAAGACAGGTGTCTCTGTCACTCTTTAAACCTCTGATTCAACGATGTTATAAAGATAACCCGAAATTAGTTCTGACAAGTGTCAGTTATTGACGCCGTTATGTTAGTTAATTGGTGAATTTCTCTGAAAATGTTGAGACTTCATGCATGATAAGCACAAAATTCCTGTCTGAATTGTAACGAGGCATATATATTCTACAAATATCGAAAGATATTTGCTGCGGAAAGGATTTCGCTTATGAGTTTTCAGTTAATCACAGTAATTCGTTAGTTATAACAGACATATTTTTTTGTTTGATTTAGTTTCATCATTAAATTATCCTCGGATTTTAACAGGAAGTTGTTGAAAGGGACCGTTACTAAACATCTGGAAGAAAAACCAATTGATATCATTCCTGTTTTTCGAATTTCACTCCACTCTGTGCATAAAAGGTCTTTTGTCACAGTTCATCCAGGTATTATAATTATTTAGGATTTTTTTTTACCTTCCCTAACAAAATATTCATACTAGATATAACAATATATTTGTTGCAATGAGTTCCAAGTATTAAAATATATCATTATTTCTGATTATTTTTCTTCCCTAACAAAATAATCATAATAGTAGATATAACAATATAATATTTGGTGCAATGAGTTCCAGTTATTAAAAAATATCCAGACAAACTAATGGTATATCTTCCTACGAGACCAAGTATTCACCAGAAACTAATCAAGTGAAGCTGATTCAGTTTTCCGAAAAATTTTCCGAGATTAGAACTGTATTGCATTACTGCATTTTCTACGGCTTATTTGTGTTCGTTCTGGAGTTATTTTCTTTACAGATTTTATCACACCAGGTCTTGCTAAAAGAAGGAAACACCTCAATGAGGCAGAAATGAAGCAGCAACATGAGAAAGCAAAGAAGAAAAGAACTTAGGGAGAACACAAATGAAACCTAAACTGAGGTGTCATGTGTCCCCATCTTCGCAATTCCGCCGAAGTTTAAGGCTGCCAGATCGTCGACTTCCCCAAATCCCTCCCCCACACCAACTCTCCAACATCCATTATCAACCTTTACTGCTTTTGCCGATACGAGAAAAGCAACATCCACATTTAGCTCACAAACGCCTTTTTAGACACACTGATAAGGGCTAGAATATTGACAAAATTTGCGGAGAAAATGAAATTGAAAGTATTATTATTGCTAGAATATGGCTCATCGGCATAATTTCCTGTTGAAAAAGTATTTATGAATATCGACTTTATTCCCGATGGATTTGCAGCTGTAACGAAAATGGAAATGATATTGTGAGGGTGAAATTAGACATCTCCCCCAAAGATTACTGGAATAAATAAATAAATAAATAAAAAATATATAGTATTTACGTCCCACGTATATTTCCTTAACTGAAGAGGTTAATATGACTATGCTGGGGCAAAAAGATTTCAAGGCATAATTGGGATGCCGATAACGAAAAATAGTAAATATTGGCGTGTGATTTACGTTTTCGATTAAATAAACTCCTAAGCAAATCGTAAGGAGAGATATAAATTGCTTCATAATTCATTATTCATTTACTGTTCCTGAGGAACCAGGTATTCTAGATGGCTCCTGGCTGAAGAGAGGTCCATTATCTGATATCGGCGTGGTTGTCGTCATTGAAATACTCCACTTAATGCGTCTTATTGATGGACAATATGAGTGGATAGGATATTCCGCAAGTTGAGAAATGCCAAACCAAACTCTTTTTTTTAATGAAACTAAGAAAACAAATAAACTATAAGATGAGACGAATTACTTAGGCTATCTAAACAAAATATATGAAGATATTAATAACAATGGTGCAAGGTAATTCAGGTGGTACTGAAGTTAGAGGACTGCACAAATTTGACTGGAAAAACATGTATATTTGTTCTCTAATTTCCTTACATTTCGAGAAAATACAGCGGTGAAAATAACAATAGTTAGTGTGGAATAATATATCCCTAGTGCATCCAGATGCCAACATGGCCACAGTAAGTAGTTTGGGCAACTATTAAACCCTTTCAAAGCCTCTGCTTACTGAGGCAGCTGGGACGAGGAGCCTGAAAAAAAAATAGAAGAGAAAGACCGAAATTTTGATTAATATTCTAGTAAAATCCGACGCCATAAACCATAAAGAGGATATGCCATATCACTCACATGTAGCTCCTTTCTACGTCAGTCAAAACGTTAAAAAGAAATATACCAAAGCTTAAGATTTGCACTTTCCGTCATATTTGCAGTGTTCTTTTTTGGGGCCACTTCCTGAACACCTGCAGCCCACCTCCCTAATTATTTGCGCTTTATTTTTCACTGTTCCTATGTTTTTTAATGATTCTCTTTTACCTATGCGTAGTTGAATATGACTTTAGGGCGTCCATCATTGCTAACTACCCTGGTCTCTCAGTTTGAACCGAGAAAATGTATATAAATCTTTTGATACTATTCATGGGTTCATGTCGATTCTAAAAACTGAACCTGAATTCGACAGATATATGTACAGTCGACAATGTAGATCAACCAACATATTCATATTCATTTGCTTTCGATCACAAGAAAGTTTCCAATTTTTTTTTTTTCTTACCAAAAATGCAGCTTCGCTAAATGTATTTTAAAGTATGTTTATGGAATAAAAAATATATATATTTTAAATCTGTCAAATTAAAACGCAATGATAATTAATATAATTGTATCTGTACGAATTTCTCAGATGCATTCGTTCATAGAGATCTGGAATATGCTGAATCACGATGACAATATTTACAAGTTTGCTTTAACGAGCGGGATTGATGTTGCTTCATCATCAATGGTAGTAGAAATCACTGTAGTTTGTGCAATGGCTAAAGATAGCTGGTGTCAATGAAAGCAAATGCTTTTATGAAGGAATTTGGCTGAATACATCTGGTTTATCCGCTGGAGCAGGGGTTCTTAACCTTTTGGTGACTCCACCCCCTATCCTTAAGTCCACTTAAGTCCTATTTACTGACAATATAACTTGATATATTTAATTTAGTACTTACTTTAGGTATGAATAGCTATGTATGAATAGAACATACAAAAAAAACACATTTATACTTTTATATAGTTATTTATTTACAAAATGTACCCATGTAGACATGACACATTAAAATCAAATATAAGAATATATATATATAATATATATATATATAATATATATAATATATTATATATATATATATACATATATATACCCGTATCATTCAGAGATCAAGTCCCATACCCCCAGCATGTACTGCTCATACCGCCAAGGGGTATGGATACCCTCTGTTAAGAACCCCCGCGCTAGAGTATTCTCTATGTTGTGAAGAGTGAGGGAAGTTTGGGCAGGTAAACACAAGTCACTCACTTCCCTCTGGTTTTGTCGTTGTCATGAAACAGAGGCTCACATCTTAACGACAGCCGGTTAGTCGTACCTGATTAACCTTCATCGCTTTATGATTATTTCCCCAAACGAAAACTGAAAGCACATGTTGAACATATTAATAGCAACATGATAATAATGATGACAGTGAATTTGGTCCTTTCGTCCCTTCCTTAATGAACAAAATGAAATCTTTATTTTGATAATTCGTCCATTTTACTGCCTCGTATATCCTTAGGTTTACGGAACGGAACTCTCATATTCTTCCAAGTATCTATGAGCTGTGCTTTCTTGGCGTCTGCTTTTAGTCTTACCCGCACTCCCCTCTCCCATGATCACAAATGAACTGTCCAGTGACATGATCCCATTCATATTATCAGTCAGTGAGGGGAATTGGAATTGACGAAACCTTCCTTTGCAGCCATTTCAACTAAAGTTTTTTTCGCTAAACACCATTCTGGATTTCAAAACTGATCAACTCAAAGGTCTAGGGTAGAGTATAAATGTTGAGAACAAGGAATTTTAAAGAAAAATGACATATGGTGAGTGGTCAAATTAGGTAAAAGGGAGGACCCTATTATTAAACCATAAGTTGGGCACCATGAAACGCCACTGAATGCGCTATAATCGGATAATTGGACAGTTTAACAGAATTCTTTATTTCCAATTCAAAATACAACAGAATTCTGAAAATAATATTGCTTTCGTTAGAAGTTTTTTCTTATGCAATAACAGTATCATAAAAGTAGCAATAAGGAGTTTTTTTCCCTTTTTTTCTTACCCAGTGACTAACCGTAATGGGAAAGCACAATTCCTTTTAAAAAGAATCTCGCCTGTTTCGGCACCCTCTCCACTTAAGAAAATACTACGCTGAGTCTTCACACTTTCCTAGACTAAATAATGCCAAGTTCTTATACAACACTCGTGTTTTTCCACACCCCCAAAAAATTGCTTACTTTGAGGGGATTCAAATACGCTGACGTCATTGATAGATGTTGATTGCTCGGATGGACATTGAGAAGCTTACTGGAAACAGGCAGCCATTTAAAAAATAATGATAATACTTAACTTAATCGTTGCCTCAAAGTATAGTTTCGGACAGAGGTCTTTGGATTGACCTCGAATTTCTTATAATACTGGGCATTCATGTCCACTTTCATGTTTCTTTACCAGCGCTTACTTGAAGCATGCAGCAAGTATCTTGATCGTTGCTGCAAAGTGATATCCGTAGTGTATAAAGAGGCATCCTTGTACGAGAACCGCCGGTCTCCAGGCAGAGATCTGTGGCTAGACCAAGTATTTCGTGTAACCTTGCTTTCAGTTACTGGGCTTTACTTCTTGTTCTCTTTGATCTCTTTAAGTTCATATTAGTAGGACGCAACCACAACTTACTGTACAGATTTCATAAAATATCCAGATCTTTTTCTTAGTTTTTATAACAGCAAATATGAATGATTTTATAACTTGTTTTACCTTACCTAATGTCGTGTTGGATATTTTCTCATTTTTTAACAATGATTCGCATAATTTCTGAATGAGTTATCAAATCTTAGTTTGTTCCCTTGTATTGTATGTCATAACAGCTCTAAATATGATATGGTATACTTCCACAATATAATTCCTGTCAATGTTCATAAGGATGCCTGTTAAAAAAGGCACTTAATAAAGCCACTCGTCTTTTATAGGTATTAATAAGAGAGCACAAGGAAAAGATTCTTATCTTGTTCAATAAATGACATCATAATTCTGGATTAATTTCTCCTCTTTGCGAAGCCCTAATATAGAACTCCAAAAGATTCTCTCTCTAAACAAATATCTTCCTTAACAGTGCACCTCGGACTTACTGCCAATCGAACCACTTTTAACCCAGGTTGTGTGACCTGTGACTAGTCAAGGGTGAACAAAGAACTTTCGAATACAATTCGATGCTCTTTATTTGAACAAGGTTTTTTTTTTTTTTTTGGCTGGGAAAGAAAGGGAATTAAGAGACTTAATGTTCTTATCGAGCTCGGAAGCAAACTGAACTCCTATCAGTGTAGGAGTACGTAATAATGATATTCTTTTCCACTGGGCATATACTCATATTGTTTCAAAGAGGCGGTGTAAATAAAATATTAGTAATGGTATCTATTAGAGTAAAATAAAATATGACAACCTGACAGATATCAAGAACGACTCTAATGACTTTAGAAACTTGAGCATAAGATTTCAATGCACACACACATAGACATATATGAAATAATGAGTATTAAGAATATAATTAAAACACCATTATGAATATGATTCGTATATTTGAATAGTCTTTTTTTTTTAATGATAAGCGGATGTGATGAGCAATGCCATTCTTTGAAATGCAGAAGTCATCATTTTGACTCTCCGTGGAAACACTGGTCTAAAGGACAATCCTCAGCATCAGCTTTGAAAATGTTGACACAACATCCTTGGGTGGCACAATGTCGAAGTTCTTTGCACAAGCAGAACAGACCATGTCTTATGCCCGTGCATGAGTGGAAGCAGATATGCTTTAGAATCTGGTTTTGGGTAGATTTGTAGGTATGATTATGATGTGTATATGAAGTCATGAACTTATGACGAATTGGTGACGTAATTGGTTTGGGAGTGTCTTGTGAGTGAATTCGTGCTTGCTTACATGCGAGCAATTCTCTTCTCCTACGTAATGGGAGAGTAAGATACCTAAGATGGGGAACTATACGAAGTCGGCAAAGGTCCAAGATGGCTCCTTTAAAGTGTATTCTTAATTCGTGTGTGATTAGTGCTTGAATGGGTGAGCATACTTACTTTTAAGCCCAAGTGTGGCTTGTCTTTGTATTTTAAATATTTGTTTTAAAAATGTCCTATTTCATTTCACCTTATGATTTGTGTCATTTTGATTTTTTTTTCTTTTTTTTTCTTTTTTTGCTTATTTGGATGTCTTCTCCTGTCTTCTCCAGACAGATCTGGCTGATTATGGATCTGGCTAGTTATGGATCTGTCTAATGAGAACATATTTGATAATGGTTATGGTGTTACTTATGAATCTGTTCGATCCCCAGGGTTTATTTAGATTATTTGGATTCTCGAACTTAACCTTTCAGTACTAAATTTTTAATATATATATATAATATATATTATACATCATACATATATATATATATATATATATATATATATATATATATATATATAATGTGGTGGTGTATATATATATATATATATATATATATATATATATATATATATAGTTATATATATATATATATATACCTATGTATATGTGTGTAATATATATATTGTATATATATATTGTATATATATATACATATAATAGATATATATACATTATATATATATAATATATATATATATATATCCTTTGAACATTCATTTATGGTACAAAGGAAACTCAAAATAATGACACGATGGTATGATGTATGACGTTTCCTTGCCTAGAGAATGATGGTTGGTTTTGATGAAGCCAGAAGGGGCACTTGCAATAAGGGTGGTAAGGAGTCGAAGGGGTGGTTTAATTATCTAATATCCATCATAAAAGAGTTTGAATTACTAGACCTTTTTATTTGTTCCTGGATATTGTGTACGTATTCAATGCTTAAAAAGTCTGAAATAGGCATAATCTATTGTATTTCGTTGCTCTGGGCGCGAAGCTTAACGTTATCTTCATTCTAATAATTCAGTATTAAAACTTTGCACACACAAAGGAATCTAAAAGGATCATGAACGTTGGATCATAAATAAATAAAAAGGCAGTTCCATCTGTCACAAGCGACACAATATAGCCCTTTTTT
>NC_061092.1:57082668-57085168 GCF_015104395.2 Macrobrachium nipponense
GTGTGTAGTATTTGTTGTAGGCGATCGCCTTTGTGGCATGTACTTCTTTAGTCTAACTTTTTCATATTTCTTTACGTCTTTATTCCATCTTTCTTCAAAATTCTGGACTGAAACAACGGATTTTCTGCAGATGACTGCGACAAATGAGGAAACCCAATCGAGTACTTAAACACAGAGAGAAAACAAGATGTCGGATAAGAGCCAGGTAAAATTGTACTGTTGTACTGAAAAACTACGTTGAAGCCGTTCTTTTCTCCTTTAAGCTGCCAAGAAAATTGATTAAGTTCTCTATTATAAGGAAGAGCAAGAGATGCCTTAAAATCTGCCTTTTCAGTTACATCATGAGGGGCGTAAAACATCGATCTAGCTTTAGATAGAGACTATAGTATAAAAAACTTTGGGTAATACAGTTTAGTAAAACTATCTACTAAGAAATTTATTTCAGCGTCAATGAACTGGGGATCACATATTCGGTATGCTCGAAAAAACAAATTGGTTAAAACGTTGTGCTTTACTTTAGGTTCATGATATGAAAAGTAATGAATATAGGTGTTTGTGTGGGTGTTCTTCCTATACACGCTGAATTTAAAGTCACTACTCACTGTGTCTCTATGAACTACCATATCTAGAAAGGGAAGCCTATTTTCCATTTCCTTTTCCACTGTAAATTTAATAGAGGGCAAAAAACCATTAAGCAACTCTAAAAACCTATGAAAGGCTTCCTCGCCGTGTCTACAAACAATAAAAACATCATCTACATACCTAACCCAAATTTCAGGCTTGATGTCTTCCGGTAGTGTGTCAACGTAAACCTTTTCAAAAAATTCCATACATAAGTTAGCCAATATAGGGGAGAGAGGTGAGCCCATCGAGACCCCGGATTTTTTTTTTGATAGAACGAACCATTAAACTCAAAAATTGTAGATTCAACGCAAATGTTAATCAAATGACAAAATTTATCTATGTGCATAGGTGGCTTGAAAATATTATCTGAGGCTAATTTCTTCAAGTTGTCGAGCACGAAACTCAGTGGTACATTTGTGAATAAAGAAACTATATCTAGACTGTACACAGTACCTATGTAATTCTTTTCCTTAATTTGATCCATAAAATCCATACTGTGCTTAATGTGAGATTTCGAAATTGTCCCTATTAATTTCCCCAAAACATCCGCTAACCATGATGACAGATCCGACTGAGGATTGTTGCAGCTAGCGACAATGGGCCTTAAAGGACACCTCTCCTTGGGAATCTTTGGAGTTCCGTAAAAAAACTAAAAGACGGCAGTTTTCTCGCTAGCTTACTCAGGACTATATTTCTGTTTTCTTTTTCCACACCACTGCTTTTTCAAATGTTTGTGCTCTTACTTGTTAGTTCCTTGAGGTGACATATCACATTTTAGTGAACAAGACCACAGGTGATGTCGAAAGCTTTAATCCTTTACAAGAATATATATTTTAATCTACAAGAGGATTTTACTTCATTGTGGATTGTATCCCCATTTACTTAGAGGTACGACATAATACCTGGCTTCTGCATATATATATATACATATATATATATATATATATATATATATATATATATATATATATATATATATATATATATATATATATATATATATATATATATATATATATCTTTATTTAATTGCTGACATTTCAAGACATCGGTCTCATTATCAAAGCTGGAATAATACATTAGAATATATATATATATAAATTATAATAAAAATATAAGACAGTATATGGGAGAAAAAAATAATTAAAAATGTAAAAACCATTACCAGTTGAACTAAGTGTAAAAGCTGAGTGACATAAACAAAGATTTCCCAGCCGGGGTAAACTCTCGTCAGGTAGATTTGTTGAGGTAAGTTTGGCTATTCAATTTTGGTACTCGTAGTTTAATAAAAACTGATACAAAGAAAGGAAGCGAAGAATTGGGAACTTTGGAAAGTATTTTAATATTTTTATAATCAATGTCTCTTTTACACTTTTGGACGCGTTCTCCAATATTTTGGTGTTTTTATGGGCTCCTTTTATTAGATGGAATTCTGTTGTTACAGAACATTTTTACCAGTCATTGTCAGCCCATTATGGAATTCAACCGCCTTTCCACGATTCTTCACTCACTTCCAGAAGTCAAGCCAGTTTTCCGCAAGTTTGAGAAAGAACTGAACAGACTACACCGGCTGAATAACCAAAAACACTTTTTGGAAGAATGCCTCAAAGAACAAGTACTTCCAAAAATGTACGGATTCGGGAGATGGACTCTGCAATCAAACCCCTTCCCTCTATCACACAAGATTTTCCTGGAAGAAAGAATCAGCAGTACGAGAAACGACATCTTCGTGCTACGCAGAGTGATATATGGAACTCAATCTAATCTTCGCCTCCTCACTACGGACCACATATACAGGTATCTGATTTCATTCTGTTCCGACATTGCTGCCTATAATAGCGTGACTCATTCCAACAGACTTTTACGCAAGTTAAAT
>NC_061092.1:57090168-57130168 GCF_015104395.2 Macrobrachium nipponense
AATTATATTGAAATTGTGCCTAAAGTACCTGCTATTCGGGGCAGGAAAAGGTACCAAAAGTATATAGGCTTAAAACGTACCGTCACCCGTCGGTCATACTGACTTGGAAATGTCCCCGGGCCTTTGTAAGTCTCACCCTCACAATTTTGTTTTTGTACATAATATTAAATTTCTAAAAACTGACTCGCTACGAAAATTATGTCTCTTTTCTTTCCAAATATTGCAGAAGTCATTTTAAAGCAGATTTACGATAATCTCAGCAAAAAAAAAAAAAAAAAAAAAATAGGTAATTCTTTCGGCATATAAGGCAAAAAGGAAATCATTGTTATACTTGTGCTACTATCAGCTCTGTTGAGTTACTGAGTAATTCTAAAACTTTCGTGAATAATTTTCTCTTCAGCTTTACATTTAAGCACAACATAATGACCCCAGTATGGGCCATACAGAACAAAGGTCCAGCAAGTGAAAATCAGCTGGGGAACTTCGATAAGTGATAGCAGTACATGAGCCAACTCTGGATTGCATAGTCCAGAGGTCCACTTCAGGCCTCTTCACCCTTTCGACTCCTCGCCACCCTAATTGCAAGGGCCCCTTCTGGCTTAACACCAACCATCATTCTTTAGGCAAGAAACGTCATACATCATACCACTGTGTCATTATTTTCACTATTCTTTGTACCATAAACGAATGTTCGAAGGAGAGCTCTTTCTTTATATATACTAAATAATATATATATTATAAATTAATATATATTATATACTATATATATATACTATATATATATATATGGTATATATAAAATATGTATATAGAGATAGATATATATATATATAGATAGAAAGATGGGTTATATAATATATATATATATATATATATATATTATAATATATATATATATATATATAGCTATATATGGTGGGTATATATATATATGTAATATCTATATATATATATATAATATATATAGATATAATATATCATGTGTGTGTGTGTGTGTGTGTGTGTGTATCTATATATATAGATGACTATATAATATATATATATATATAGATGCTGTGATATAATATATATATTATATATATTTTATATATATATCAATTATATATATCTATATATATATATATATATATATATATATATATAATATAATAGATATAGATTATAATAAGATATATAGATTGGTTTTGTGGGTGTACATATATATGTTCATATATATATTATTATAATTATATTATATATATACTCATTAGATAATATATATTATATATATATTATATATATATATAATAATATAAAAACTAAGAGGTCAAAGTTGTTCAAAAGTCCAAATAAGTCCAATAACCCTGGGGATTGACCGGATTCATAGCACAGTCCTGTAAGTAGCACCATAACCAGAGAACTATTCGTTAAGCTCCCATTATCAAATATGTTCAAATTAGACAGATCCATAATCAGCCAGATCCGTCTGGAGAAGACAGGAAAAGACATCCACATAAGCAAAAAAAAAAAAAAAATCAAAATGACATAAATCAAAAGGTCAAATGGAATAGGACATCTTTAAAACAAATATTTAAAATACAAAGCCAAGCCACACTTGGGCTTAAAAGTAAGTATGCCTACCCATTCAAGCACCAATCGCACACTAATCAAAAATACACTTAAAGGAGCCATCTTGGCCCTTTGCCGACTTTGTATAGTTCTCCATCTTGGGTATTTTACTCTCCCATTACGTAGGAGAATAGCTCGTATGTAAGCAAGCACGAATTCACTCACAAGATACTCCCAAACCAATTACGTCACCAATTCATCATAAGTTCATGACTTCATATACACATCATAATCATACCTATAAATCTACCCAAAACCAGATTCTAAAGCATATCTGCTTCCACTCATGCACGGGCATAAGACATGGTCTGTTCTGCTTAGGCAGCGAACTTGGACATCGCGTCACCCAAGGATGTTGTGTCAACATTTTCAAAGCTGATGCTGAGTATTGTCCTTTAGACCAGTGTTTCCACGGAGAGTCAAAATGATGACTTCTGCATTTCAAAGAATGGCATTGCTCATCACATCCGCTTATCATTAAAAAAAAAAAAAAAGACAATTCAAATTTACGAATCATATTCATAATGGTGTTTTAATTATATTCTTAACACTCATCATTTCATATATATCTCTGTGTGTGTGCATTGAAATCTTATGCTCAAATTTTTAAAATCATTAGAGTCGTTCTTGATATCTGTCAGGTTGTCATATTTCATTTTACTCTAATAGATACCATTACTAATATTTTATTTACACGACCTCTTTGAAACAATATGAGTATATGCCCAGTGAAAAAGAATATCATTATTACGTATTCCTACACTGATAGGAATTCAGTTTGCTTCCGAGCTCGATAAGAACATTGAGTCTCTTAATTGCCTTTCTTTCCCAGACAAAAAAAACCCTGTTCAAATAAAGACAATCGAATTGTATTCGAAAGTTCTTTGTTCACCCTTGACTAGTCACAGGTCACATAACCTGGGTTTAAAGTGGTTCGATTGGCAGTAAGTCCGAGGTGCACTGTTAAGGAAAATATTTGTTTAGAGAGAGAGAGAGATAAAATCTTTTGGAGTTCTATATTAGGGCTTCCAAAGAGGAGAAATTAATCCAGAATTATGATGTCATTTATTGAACAACATAAGAATATTTTCCTTGTGCTCTCTTATTAATACCTATAAAAGACGAGTGGCTTTATTAAGTGCCTTTTTTAACAGGCATCCTTCTGAACATTGACAGGAATTATATTGTGGAAGTATACCATATCATATTTAGGGTTGTTATGACATACAATATAAGGGAAAAAACTAAGATTTGATAACTCGTTCAGGAATTATGCGAATCATTGTTAAAAAATGAGAAAATATCCAACACAACATTAGGTAAGGTAAAACAAGTTATAAAATCATTCATATTTGCTGGATATTTTATGAAATGTACAGTAAGTTGTGGTTGCGTCCTACTAATATGAACTTAAAGAGATCAAAGAGAACAAGAAGTAAAGCCCAGTAACTGAAAGCAAGGTTACACGAAATACTTGGTCTGGCCACAGATCTCTGCCTGGAGACCGGTGGTTCTCGTACAAGGATGCCTCTTTATACACTACGGATATCACTTTGCAGCCACGATCAAGATACTTGCTGCATGCTTCAAGTAAGCGCTGTAAAGAAACATGAAAGTAGACATGAAAGCCAAGTATTATAAGAAATACGAGGTCAATCCAAAGACCTCTGTCTGAAAACTTAATGGTATCTCACACGAGGACGCCTCTGTATACATTGCAACTATACTATGAAGCAACGATTAAGACACTTGGTGCATGCGTTAAGTAAACGCCAAAGCTCTTGCACGATTCGGAATTTTAAAAGTTAAGTATTATCATTATTTTTTAAATGGCTGCCTGTTTCCAGCAAGCTTCTCTATGTCCATCTGAGTAATCAACATCTATCAATGACGTCAGCGTATTTGACTCTCCTCAAAGTAAGCAATATTTTTGGGGCGGTGGAAAAAACGAGTGTTGTATAAGAACTTGGCATTATTTAGTCTAGAAAAGTGTGAAGACTCGGCGAAGTATTTTCTTAAGTGGAGAGGAAGCCGAAACAGGCGAGATTCTTTTTAAAAGGAATTCTGCTTTCCTGTTACAGTTAGTCACTGGGTAAGAAAAAAAGGGAAAAAAACTCTTTATTGCTACTCTTATGATACTGCTATTGCATAAGAAAAAACTTCTAACGAAAGCAATATTATTTTCAGAATTATGTTGTATTTTGAATTGGAAATAAAGAATTCTGTTAGACTGTCCAATTATCCAATTATAGCGCATTCAGTGGCGTTTCATGGTGCCCAACTTATGGTTTAATAATGGGGTCCTCCCTTTCACCTAATTTGACCACTCACCATATGTCATTTTTCTTTAAAATTCCTTGTTCTCGACATTTATACTCTACCCTAGACCTTTGAGTTGATCAGTTTTGAAATCCAGAATGGTGTTTAGCGAAAAAGTCTTTAGTTGAAATGGCTGCAAAGGAAGGATTCGTCAATTCCAATTCCACACTGACTGATCATATGAATGGGATCATGTCACTGGGCAGTTCATTTGTGATCATGGGAGAGGGGAGTGCGGTAAGACTAAAAGCAGACGTCAAGAAAGCACAGCTCATAGATACTTGGAAGACAATGAGAGTTCCGTTCCGTAAACCTAAGGATATACGAGGCAGTAAAATGGACGAATTATCAAAATAAAGATTTCATTTTGTTCATTAAGGAAGGGACGAAAAGACCAAATTCACTGTCATCATTATTATCATGTTGCTATTAATATGTTCAACATGTGCTTTCAGTTTTCGTTTGGGGAAATAATCATAAAGCGATGAAGGTTAATCAGGTACGACTAACCAGCTGTCGTTAAGATGTGAGCCTCTGTTTCATGACAACGACAAAATCAGAGGGAAGTGAGGGACTTGTGTTTACCTGCCCTAACTTCCCACACTCTTCACAACATAGAGAATACTCTAGCGCGGGGGTTCTTAACAGAGGGTATCCATACCCCTTGGCGGTATGAGCAACACATGCTGGGGGTATGGGACTTGATCTCTGAATATATATATATATATATATATATATATATATATATATATATATATATATATATATATATATATATATATATATATATATATAATATATATATAAATGTGTCAATGTCTACATGGGCACATTTTGTAAATAAATAACTATATAAAAGTATAAATGTGTTTTTTTTATGTTCTATTCATACATAGCATTCATACCTAAAGTAAGTACTAAATTAAATATATCAAGTTATATTGTCAGCAAATAGGACTTAAGTGGACTTAAGTAAAGGGGATATGGAGCCATATTGGGCAATTCATTGGGGGTATGGAGTCAGCAAAAGGTTAACCTCTGCTCCAGCGGATAAACCAGATGTATTCAGCGAAATTCCTTCATAAAAGCATTTTCTTTCATTGATAACAGCTATTTTTAGCCACTGCACAAACAACAGTGATTTCTACTTCCATAGATGATGAAGCAACATCAATCCCGCTCGCTAAAGCAAACTTGTAAATATTGTCATCGTGATTCAGCAGAGGACTGCCACCAGAAATTCTCAGTTCATATACCAGATCTCTCATGAACGAATGCATCTGAGAAATTCGTACATATACAGTCATACTATAATGGGTGTAATGTCTGTCTGCCTGTCTGTATGTCTGTCATTCAGTCACGGCCAAACGGATGGTCAGATGGGCATGAAACTTGGCAGGGTTATGGTGGGGACCCCTAAAATGGTTTTTAATGGGGTTTCATCCAACCTACCCCCCTCCTTTGTAGGGGGTGGGGGTGAGAAGGGATTCCCTGAAACGAGGCTGTTTCTGGCCGTGAAACGAGGCTGGTTATTCCCGTACACTTAGTTACTTTAAGATATTTCATAAATAATTTCTGTAGAACTTCCCCAGAGAAAGTCGCGAATATTTCAGCTCGGACACAATAGAAGATGAAAATTATTATCATTTCAGCTCGGACACAATAGAAGATGAAAATTATTATCAATATCCGCAAGATTTTTGTAATAACTTAAATCCATCGGGACTGCCAGTGCACAAAATAACGTTGAAGAAGTACTGCCCGGTAATGTTGCTTCGGAATTTCGATCCTGCCAATGGACATAATAAAAAGGAAACTGACAAGTTCCTACTTTCTACTCTTTTTGGAAGACACAGGATCATAAGAACATTTATCAGTAGCCATAACGCACTGACATACAAGTTGCGTCTTTGCAGTAACATAATGAAAAGAAAGATACTTTATTATTCGTATCACCGTGCAAAGTAATTGACACAGAAATGAACCAATCAAGATCCCTGTTCCGTTAAATGAAAGTCACCAACAAGAGAGAGAGAGAGAGAGAGAGTTATTCAACGACATTAATGCACTACAATTTTATCATTTTATCTTGCTATCGAAAATTAGAGAGAGAAAGAGAGAGGAGATAATTTGTGATTTGAGAGCTAAGTAATCCGATAATCCCATCACCGTCTTTGTTACTTGAATTACATTGAGAGAGAGAGAGAGAGAGAGAGAGAGAGAGAGAGAGAGAGAGAGAGAGAGAGAGAGAGAGAGAATCATTAAAAGAGGGTGAACAATAATGAATACGAACTTCTTTACGTTCATTGATCGTCCCTTCACTTACTTTAAGAGAGAGAGAGAGAATATCATTAAAAGAAGGGAAACAACAATGAATAAGAATTTATCTGCATTCAGTGTTCGTCCCTTGAATTACATTACGAGAGAGAGAGAGAGAGAGAGAGACTATTCGTGTAATCACCCTTATTTTAATATTGCTGAACAAATAGTGCATATAAATTTTTCACTTCTGCACCCGTATTTTATCACCCATCGTAGATGGGTAAGTTTGCTGGTTATATTAATTATCATTGCGTTTTAATTTGACAGATTTAGAATATATATAATTTTTATTCCATAAACATACTTTAAAATACATTTAGCGAAGCTGCATATTTGGTAAGAAAAAAAAAAAGGAACTTTCTTGTGATCGAAAGCAAATGAATATTTTGGTTGATCTACATTGTCGACTGTACATATGTCTGTCAAATTCAGGTTCAGTTTTTAGAATCGACATGAACCCATGAATAGTATCAAAAGATTTATATACATTTTCTCGGTTCAAACTGAGAGACCAGCGTAGTTAGCAATGGTGGACGCTCTAAAATCACATTCAACTACACATAGGTAAAAGAGAATCATTAAAAAACATAGGAACAGAGAAAAATAAAGCGCAAATAATTATGGAGGTGGGCGGCAGGTGTTCAGGAAGTGGCCCCAGAAAAGAACACTCTGCAAATATGACGGAAAGTACAAATCTTAAGCTTTGGTACATTTCTTTTTAACGTTTTGACTGACGTAGAATGGAGCTACATGTGAGTGATTT
The DNA here is from genome assembly GCF_015104395.2 of Macrobrachium nipponense. Classification (NCBI taxonomy): domain Eukaryota; kingdom Metazoa; phylum Arthropoda; class Malacostraca; order Decapoda; family Palaemonidae; genus Macrobrachium; species Macrobrachium nipponense. The sequence continues at coordinate 57,097,181 of NC_061092.1, forward strand.
GGCATATCCTCTTTGTGGTTTATGGCGTCGGATTTTACTTTAATATTAATCAAAATTTCGGTCTTTCTCTTCTATTTTTATTTTTCAGGCTCCTCGTCCCAGCTGCCTCAGTAAGCAGAGGTTTTGAAAGGGTTTAATAGTTGCCCAAACTACTTACTGTGGCCATGTTGGCATCTGGTTGCACTAGAGATATATTATTCCACGCTAACTATTGTTATTTTCACCGCTGTATTTTCTCGAAATGAAAGGAAATTAAAGAAAAAATCTACATGTTTTTTCAGTCAAATTTGTGCAAATCCGTGTAGAAAAACTGTCGAATTTTGCAGTCCTCTAACTTCAGTGCCACTTGACTTACCTTGCACCATTGTTAATAATATCTTCATATATTTTGTTTAGATAGCCTACGTAATTCGTCTCATCTTATAGTTTATTTGTTTTCTTAGTATCATTAAAAAATGAGTTTGTTGCATTCTCAATTGCGGATATCCTACCACTCATATGTCATAATGACGCATCATGTGGAGTATTTCAATGACGACAACCACGCCGATATCAGATAATGGACCTCTCTTCAGCCAGGAGCCATCTAAAATACCTGGTTCCTCAGGAACAGTAAGTGAATAATGAATTATGAAGCAATTTATATCTCTCCTTACGATTTGCTTAGGAGTTTATTTAATCGAAAACGTAAATCCCACTCCAATATTTACTATTTTTCGTTATCGGCATCCAAATTATGCCTTGAAATCTTTTTGCCCCAGCATAGTCATATTAACCTTTTCAGTTAAGGAAATATACGTGAGACGTAAATACTAAATATTTTTATTTATTTATTTATTTATTCCAGTAATCTTTGAGGGAGATGTTTAATTTCACCCTCACAATATCACTTCCATTTTCGTTACAGCTGCAAATCCATCGGGAATAAAGTCGATATTCATAAATACTTTATCAACAGGAAATTATGCCGATGAGCCATATTCTAGCAATAATAATACTTTCAATTTCATTTTCTCCGCAATTTTTTGGTCAATATTTTAGCCCTTATCAGTGCGAGCTAAATGTAGATGTTGCTTTTCTCGTACCGGCAAAAGCTTTAAAGGTTGATAATGGATGTTGGAGAGTTGGGGTTGGGGAGGGATTTGGGGAAGTCGACGATCTGGCAGCCATAAACTTCGACGGAATTGCAAAGATGGGGACACATGACACCTCAGTTTAGGTGTTATTTGTGTTCTCCCTAAGTTCTTTTCTTCTTTGCTTTCTCATGTTGCTGCTTCATTTCTGCCTCAGTGAGGTGTTTCCTTCTTTTAGCAAGACCTGGTGTGATAAAATCTGTAAAGAAAATAACTCCAGAACGAACACAAATAAGCCGTAGAAAATGCAACACATTTCTAATCTCGGAAAATTTTTCGGAAAACTGGATCAGCTTCACTTGATTAGTTTCTGATAAACACCTGGTCTCGTAGGAAGATATACCATTAGTTAGTCTGGATATTTTTTAATAACTGGAACTCATTGCACCAAATATTGTATTGTTATATCTACTATTATGATTATTTTGTTAGGGAAGGTAAAAAAAAATCAGAAATAATGATATATTTTAATACCTGGAACTCATTGCAACAAATATATTGTTATATCTATTATGAATATTTTGTTAGGGAAGGTAAAAAAAAAAATCCTAAATAATTATAATACCTGGACGAACTGTGACAAACACACATGATATCAATTGGTTTTTCTTCCAGATGTTTAGTAACGGTCCCTTTCAACAATTTCCTGTTAAAATCCGAGGATAATTTAATGATGAAACTAAATCAAACAAAAAAATATGTCTGTTATAACTAACGAATTACTGTGATTAACTGAAAACTCATTAGCGAAATCCTTTCCGCAGCAAATATCTTTCGATATTTGAAGAATATATATGCCTCGTTACAATTCAGACAGGAATTTTGTGCTTATCATGCATGAAGTCTCAACATTTTCAGAGAAATTCAACAATTAACTAACATAACGGCGTCAATAACTGACACTTGTCAGAACTAATTTCGAGTTATCTTTATAACATCGTTGAATCAGAGGTTTAAAGAGTGACAGAGACACCTGTCTTGTTTATGCTTTCGAGCCACACCCTCACAGAAAAATATTTTTTGTGATATTTTACTACAGGTTTGGAAATTGCAATTAAATGGGAAACTGCTTGTATGACCATCGTGTAGGCTAGTCCTAGGTATCCGATAGACGCCAGATAATAATAATAATAATAATAATAATAATAATAATAATAATAATAATAATAACAATAACAACAACGGAAAGACACCCAAAAAATTATAAGTATCCTGACCTGAAAATAGAAATAAAAAGGATATGGGATATGCCAGTGGAAGCTGTATCCAAAATCATTGGAACAGTAGGCACCATCCCAAGATCCCTGAAAAGGAAACTGGAAAAACTAGATGCCGAAGTTGTTCCAGGACTAATGCAGAAGAGTGTGCTACCAGATACAGCGCATATAGTGAGAAAAGTGATGGACTCCTAAGTAGGCAGCATGCAACCCGGAACCCCACACTACAAAAATCACCCAGTCGAATTGGATGACTTTGATAGACACCCCCTAAAAAGAAAGTAATAATAATAAGAAGAAGAAGAGAAAGAAGAAGAAGCAGAAGAACAAAGCCCATGAATTCCACATGCGAAATGAGTTGCCCGTTTCCGACTCTAGTATATATAAAATTCATACTTTCGAAAAGAGAGAGAGAGAGAGAGAGAGAGAGAGAGAGAGAGAGAGAGAGAGGAGAGTGGTGTGGTGAGGAGGCTGGGGACATGTTGGAATTCAGATTTTAAGAAAGGAAGATACTGAAACCAAAGACTCGAAACTAAAGAACGTTTGGGCTTCGAGTCTTGATAATGAAAGGAAGGAAAGAAATAGTCTCAGCGAAGTAAGAAAAAATGGAAAAAAAGATGCGAATTAGAATGTTTCGTTTGAAAGTAAAATTCAGAATAATCAAGAATGGTTCATAAATAAAAAAATATCTGGTATAAAGATATAATAAGTAATTCATAAAACTACATTTAAAGTAAAATAAAACAGAAACTGGAAAGATAAGAGACCAATAATCTCCAAGGAATGGCATCTCTTCTCGTTTACTCCTTCTCTGCTTCCGAGGGACGAAAGCCATCAAACAGCTGCGGAAATTCGAAGTTAATCCCTTCACGAGATGGACCAGACTTCATCTGGAAAGACGTCGTCTCGAGAAGAATGGTGCTCGGAATTCTCTTCGTGTTGTTTCATATGTTTACATGATTTGAAGTTTTACGACGCTAAAGAATAAAGCGGCAGCTAGGAATCTTTTTCATCTGACACAAAAACACACACACACACACTCTCTCTCTCTCTCTCTCTCTCTCTCTCTCTCTCTCTCTCTCTCTCTCTCTCTCTCTCGTCCACTCAATCGAGGGCTCACACGCATGAAACAAGATCAGGGAGAAGCGTTAAGGACAATATCGTTGATCACACGAATTATTGCCTTTGATCAAATCTTATTGAGGGCATAAAAGGTGAAAACCTTATTTTGAAGGCATTATTTTCAAATAAGAGCAAATTAGGATAAAACATCCGGTATGCCAACGGAGGGAAGAGGTTCCATTACATTACTAAACGAGTTAATGAAATAGTGAATTAGTTACATGAGAAACAGATAGAGGCAAGGCCGCAAGAATCGTGTCTTCGAGGCATTACATTTAACCTACTTAAATCAATCTTAATTGTATGAGCTAAAACAATCAACAGAAGCTGCTGAAGAACCAGATAAATGGGGCTGTGAGGGACAGAACACAAAAATATATACTGCCATACATTCATACATATGTAAGTATCTATCTATCTCTCTATCTATCCTCAGGTCCTTACAAATTCATCTAAAATATATTCTACCTGCAAAAAGATGATATGCACAGTAGTGTTTTATGAGTACTGAGAAAGGACTCTGCAGAAATATTGCTTTCTTTATTCAGAAATTGCTATAATGGACAACTATTATATATATATATATATATATATATATATATATATATCTATATATATATTAGATATATATATATATATACATATTATATCTATATATATATATAATATATATATATATATATAATATATATATATATATATATATAGATATATATACTATATATATATATATATATATATATATATATATATATATATAAACTAATATATATATATATATATATATATATATATATATATATATATATATATATATATATATATATATATATATACTATATATATATATATATATAAATTATATATAGATATATATATATCTAAAAATGAGCTTATTCCCAGTAGATGCACGTGACTTCATAAATAAGCGAATACCACGGGAAAATGATAGTCAGAAATCCAAGCGCTTTCGTCTTTATTCAGACATCGTCAAGGAGCTACTAAAGTACAATTGGAGAGGAAGGCCTCAGGTACAAACAAGATCAAGAATACCAGATTGTTAATTATCAAAAGGGTAAAAATAAAAGGGCTAATCCAGGATTATCGGATATCACACGGTCACAAACTTAAACAGATTCTGACCCTAACCGAAATTACAAAGTATCTTTACAGTCCAAAACTTGTAAAACTGAATATATTAATTTTGTTGCTTATATTTATCTACAACTTTTTTCATTATGAAAGCATCAAGTTTAAATAAAACCAGACTTAAATTTAGAACATTTCTATTATTTGATTTGATAAAACAAGATTCAATGATATTCCTTTTAACTGTGTCATTACATGGGACTAAGGCTCTTGCTTGACTCCAGTTAATTAGGATGGTCTAAATCTCTCATATGTACAAATAATTCATTCGATATTTGCCCAGTTCTCACAGAATATTGATGTTGCTTGAGACGCTGTGAAAGAGATTTGCCGGTCTGTCTGTAATAGACTTTATCACACTTTTTGCAAGGAATTTCATATATGCAGCCTGGAAGATCTTTAGGAGAATTTTTGATTACTAAACTCTTGACATTAATATTACTGAAAACAACATTTATGTTAAAAAGCTTTAAAATTCTAGGAATATCTAAAAACCTTTCATCATAAGGTAATTTTAGAATGTTATGCTTACTAAATTCAAGTTTGTCATTAGTTGAATAAAATGTTTTTCTAGCTCTTTTCCATGCCACATCTACAAAAGTCCTTGGGTATTTAAGTTTCAATGCAATATCATAAATAGTTTTAATTTCAGCGTCAATAAACTGCGGGCTACAGACACGTAAAAACCCTTAGGAACATCCCAGAAAAAACAGAGAATTTAACATTTTGATGGTGATTGGAGTAGTAATGAACAAAAGAGGCAATATTAGCTGATTTTCGAAAGACTGAAAAGGTGAAATTTCTATCATTTCTATGGACAGTTACATCAAGAAAATTCAAATTACAATTTCTTTCTTCCTCTACAGTAAATTTTATAGAAGGGACTAAATTATTGAGATTATTAAGGAATTCCTGGAGGTTTTTGTGAACTGGCCAAATACAGAAGATATCATCCACGTACCTAAACCAAATAACTTTTTGGGGCAAAATTCTTGGTAAGAGTTTTGTCTCAAAAAATTCCATGTAAATATTGCTAAGGACAGGAGATAAGGGATTACCCATAGCCATGCCAAACTTTTGTACAAAAAATTCCCCATTGAAACAAAATTTACTATCTTTGATACATAACCTTATGACACTAATGAGATTTGCTACACTTAAGGGAATGTCATGACGCTCTAATTCCTCTTCCAAATATTCAAGTAAGTCATCTACAGGCACTTTTGTAAATAAAGAGACAACATCAAAACTAACCATATTAAAATCATAATTCAAATTTAAACTATTCAATTTGTTTATAAAATCAACATTGTTTTTAACATTAGTGTTAGAAATATTTCCTACCAAAGGAGTAAGAATTTTTACAAGCCATTTAGATAAATTATACGTAACTGAGCCCACTGAACTAATGATTGGTCTGATAGGGTTATTGATTTTATGTGTCTTGACTAAACCATACATGTAAGGTAGGGAAACGCATTGCGGTGTAAACAGTTTAATTAAACGGTCCAAGCCCTTCAAAATGGATTTAATTTGTTTATTAAAATGGGAGTTAACTGTCTGTGTAGGGTCAGACCTCAGTTTAAGTTTGTGACCGTGTGATATCCGATAATCCTGGATTATCCCTTTTAATTTTTACCCTTTTGATAATTAACCATCTGGTATTCTTGATCTTGTTTGTACCTGAGGCCTTCCTCTCCAATTGTACTTTAGTAGCTCCTTGACAATGTCTGAATAAAGACGAAAGCGCTTGGATTTCTGACTTTCATTTTCCTGTGGTATTCGCTTTTATATATATATATATATTATATATATTATATATATATATATATATATATATATATATATATATATATATATATATATATATATATATATATATAATATATATATATATATATATATATATACGAGCTTGATGGTACACGCTACACTGTACTGAAACCCTAAGCTGTGCATCGTCTCCCTTACCCTCAGATCACCTGACTAACCTGCCCACACCCAGGGTGTACAAACACGTTTGTAGGAGGGTGGATGTATCATGTCTTTCCTACCTTCCCGGATTTTATAACGTAGAATAGATATATACATATATAGAATATATATTATATATATATATATATATCTATATAATATTTTTATATATATATATATATATAATTAATATAATAATATATAATATATAATATTTATATAGATATATATATTTATATCATATATATATATATTATATATATATATATATATATATGTATATAAATACATTTAAAAAGTATTTCTTGCTGACCTATGGAAAATGGTTAAAAGATGGATGTGGTGAGCATTGGGTCTGTTGACAATTGAACTCTTTGAAATGTTAGATATCACCGTTACCTCTCACGTAGACGAAAGTGAATGTCCTTTGTTAAGGAGAGTCTACTGTCTCAGAGGTCACCTTCACAAAATCTGTGTTTGCATGGAAGATTCCTCAAACGATGTGTTCATGTATGCGTCTGTTTCTGTGCGGTGAACCAGTGAGAGATAAGTTTTATTTGAAATCGATTACTTTCCTACCAAGGAAAATATAGCATGTAGAAAACCTGCCATTTTGGGAATCTCCGAAGTTACGAAATAAGTAATGAGTGATGTCAATGAATTCTTTCTGTGTAAAGAACCCGTTTCAAGACAGTGACGTCATCTTAAGGAGGTGGTCGTACGAAAATGTTTGTTAATTCGTGCGTCAATTTCCACCTTCCCTGAGAGCTTTTCATATGATTTTTGGGGACATTATCAGCCCATCCTGGGAGAGAACATGGAGAGATGGCGCTAAAGGACGATAGTAGAATCTGAGAACATCGACATTAGAGGTGAGAGTCGTTGAAAAACTATTATTAATGAATTCTTTTTCAGTATCTCAAACTGTTTGAGATGACGTGTGAAGTGGCAAAGAACCTTTTCCTTTCATATTGAATTCATGAGAATTATTATAATTTTGTTTTTGTAAACTCATTTATAAAATAAAAGTATCACTGTTCTGTTTATGAGATTTATTATAATTTTAATAGTGACATGTGTGCTAACAAGAGTTATATTTCTTTCTGACAGGAACTCTGTTGATCTGTCACTCTGTCCTTTTATCTCTGTCGGCTTCTCTGAGCCGAATTATTACCATTTTTAATAGTTCATAATGGTGTTGAACGTGTTGAAGAGACAAATTTATTTACTGCGTGACAATTTAATCTTTTTAGAATTAATTTGTCGGAGTTTGGAGAAAGGTGTCTCCTTTATCTGTTTCATTTGTGGAAATTATTCATTTCCCCGAATCTTTCATTTGATCATCTTAATCTAGCTGTTCTTGCGATAGTTAGAATTTTGCTTTTCTTTTCGGGAATAAAATCTGTTTTTGTAATTCAGAGTTTAATTCAGGGCCTTAATTCATTTTTGCAGTTGTCTTGTATGATGATTAGAGGTTGCAGGTCGGCGACGTTACCGTATCATATATTGGGGGAGGATGCCCCTCATTTTATACAGACACACACACACACACACACACACACACATATATATATATATATATATATATATATATATATATATATATATATATATAGATATATATATATAATATATATATATATATATATATATATATATATATATATATATATATATATATATATATATATATATATATACTATATATATATATATATATATATATATATCTATTTATATAATGGCAATATTACTCCATTTCTTATTGCGTACAAATATAGCCTTTTGTTGAGCTTATGCTTAGGTCTGCTTCATATTTGATGTAATTAATTTTTTTCCCTTTCTCGGCATTACTAAATTAGAATGAATTCATGTGTTTGAGAACCTTACTTTAAACACATGTACGCTTTTTCTTCTCTATAAATAGAGTATTTTTCTGTGGATGAAATTCTAGGCTGTGCTGCGTTTCAATTTCCTCCTACCGGTCTGACTCGTAATACTCCCCGATTCACTCTGCGACTTTTTTTTACTCTAGTGTTAGTCTCAGGGAATTTTATCTTACTTTGTTTTGTTTTTTCCAATATCTTCCAACGCTCCATCATTGATCAGGCGACTCTATCATTTCACTAAAGGTCTATTCAAACTTTTTTTCCTTCATTGCCTATTCTAGTTGCCTTTGATAATCACATAGATAGGTGCAATGCCTATCCTTCCAATCGGCTTTTGCCTTGAGAAAATATAGGACTATCAAGGTCCTGATATAGGCATTATAATACGTCAAAAAATTTATATCTGTTTACATTGTTTTCAATAGCTAACACTTAGTATTTGTTACAGTCCATTATGCCTAAATTATTGAAATTCCTAATTAAAAAAAAAAAGGCAAACACCAGAGGAAGTGGCAGGGTATTTTAAAATGAAAAATATAAAAATGAAAATTATATACCTATAAACTTTTATGAGCTGCTCTAAGCTTCTGTATGCAAAACGTTAATTAATTTTTTATTGGAAATGACTTAAAAGCCTTTAAGAGATGCTAATGTTATTCACTTCTCCTTGTTTTAATTGATACTTATAGCACAGTAAACTCGATGGTACTTCTAATTGAATCTATAATAATAATAATAATAATAATAATAATAATAATAATAATAATAATAATAATAATAATAATAATAATAATAATAATAATAATAATAATAATAATAATAATAAAAAAAATAATAATAATTCTTGGGAACTAGACCCTCTCTCAAACATACTTTATTAAAAGTAGTGGCTACTTCAGCCGCATTACGAGAGAGTTATTGACTTTGATAATCATAGTTTACCTGTAGGAAGATTGTAATAGGAGTATATATATATATATATATATATATATATATATATATATATATATATATATATATATTATATATATATGCTTAAAAAATCACAGTAGATGCACGTGACTTCATAAATAAGCGAATACCACAGGAAAATGATAGTCAGAAATCCAAGCGCTTTCGTCTTTATTCAGACATCGTCAAGGAGCTACTAAAGTACAATTGGAGAAGAAGGCCTCAGGTACAAACAAGATCAGGAATACCAGATGGTTAATTATCAAAAGGGTAAAAATTACAAGGGCTAATCCAGGATTATCGGATATCACACGGTCACAAACTTAAACAGATTCTGACCCTAACCGAAATTACAAAGTATCTTTACAGTCCAAAACTTGTAAAAACTGAATATATTAATTTTGTTGCTTATATTTATCTACAACTTTTTTCATTATGAAAGCATCAAGTTTAAATAAACCAAGACTTAAATTTAGAACATTTCTATTATTTGATTTGATAAAACAAGATTCAATGATATTCCTTTTAACTGTGTCATTACATGGGACTAAGGCTCTTGCTTGACTCCAGTTAATAGGATGGTCTAAATCTCTCATATGTACAAATAATTCATTCGATATTTGCCCAGTTCTCACAGAATATTGATGTTGCTTGAGATGCTGTGAAAGAGATTTGCCGGTCTGTCCGTAATAGACTTTATCACACTTTTTGCAAGGAATTTCATATATGCAGCCTGGAAGATCTTTAGGAGAATTTTTGATTACTAAACTCTTGACATTAATATTACTGAAAACAACATTTATGTTAAAAAGCTTTAAGATTCTAGGAATATCTAAAAACCTTTCATCATAAGGTAATTTTAGAATGTTATGCTTACTAAATTCAAGTTCGTCATTAGTTGAATAAAATGTTTTTCTAGCTCTTTTCCATGCCACATCTACAAAAGTCCTTGGGTATTTAAGTTTCAATGCAATATCATAAATAGTTTTAATTTCAGCGTCAATAAACTGCGGGCTACAGACACGTAAAGCCCTTAGGGACATCCCAGAAAAACAGAGAATTTAACATTTTGATGGTGATTGGAGTAGTAATGAACAAAAGAGGCAATATTAGTTGATTTTCGAAAGACTGAAAAGGTGAAATTTCTATCATTTCTATGGACAGTTACATCAAGAAAATTCAAATTACAATTTCTTTCTTCCTCTACAGTAAATTTTATAGAAGGGACTAAATTATTGAGATTATTAAGGAATTCCTGGAGGTTTTTGTGAACTGGCCAAATACAGAAGATATCATCCACGTACCTAAACCAAATAACTTTTTAGGGCAAAATTCTTGGTAAGAGTTTTGTCTCAAAAAATTCCATGTAAATATTGCTAAGGACAGGAGATAAGGGATTACCCATAGCCATGCCAAACTTTTGTACAAAAATTCCCCATTGAAACAAAATTTACTATCTATGATACATAACCTTATGAGACTAATGAGATTTGCTACACTTAAGGGAATTTCATGACGCTCTAATTCCTCTTCCAAATATTCAAGTAAGTCATCTACAGGCACTTTTGTAAATAAAGAGACAACATCAAAACTAACCATATTAAAATCATAATTCAAATTTAAACTATTCAATTTGTTTATAAAATCAACATTGTTTTTAACATTTGTGTTAGAAATATTTCCTACCAAAGGAGTAAGAATTTTTACAAGCCATTTAGATAAATTATACGTAACTGAGCCCACTGAACTAATGATTGGTCTAATAGGGTTATTGATTTTATGTGTCTTGACTAAACCATACATGTAAGGTAGGAAGGCGCATTGCGGTGTAAACTGTTTAATTAAATGGTCCAAGCCCTTCAAAATGGATTTAATTTGTTTATTAAAATGGGAGTTAACTGTCTGTGTGGGGTCAGACCTCAGTTTCGTATAAGTATTAGTGTCATTTAGCAATGTCATTATTTTACTTATTTAATCACTTTTATTCATTATTACCACTGCATTAGATTTATCTGCTTTTTTCAACTTCACTGTTTCGTCTTCTTTAATTTTCTTAAAAGCCTGGAGAAATCTCACGGGTACATTAGGGGGAGAAGGTTTACTCATAGCCCCATACACAATACCTTTACAAATATTGATATCATCAGGGCATAGGTTTTGATTCAATTTTTCTAAATAACTAAAGGATTTTGAGATGTCGACACAGTCCAGGTTACCATTAAATACACCAAAGCTTAACCCATATCCCTCCCAAAGCCACTGTCGTAGCACTATCCACTGGTTTGTCAGATAAATTAATCATGAAGTCCACGTTGGCATGCTTAGTCCAGTCGCTTTCACAATAAGATTTTTCAGCTTGACTTGGAGCTTCCTTTCAAGACGGTTGCAGCACTTTCTCAATTTTCTGTAGCAATAATCCAGCATCCGATTCTTCCAATCGACAGGAACCGTCTGATTAAAGCTATACCGTCTGCTTCTAAGTGTACGGAACGCATCATCTACTTCCACTTTTGTGATGTCGATGTGTTTCTTAAGTATGATGCGCTGAAACTCGTCAGAAGGTCGCTCTGCTAGGCGAAGAATTCTCACTGGTAAAATCGACTTGGGCATCACTTGCTCGTTCATGCACTTCCGTAGAAAGTTGAGTCGGAGTTTCAGTTTGTGAGCGATGATAAGAGCATTACAGAAGGATGTCACGAATAGAACAAGGCTCGGAAAATTCAAAGAAAAGGCGTAGAAGTTGCGTGTGGTTTCCATTATGCTTAAAAAATCACAGTAGATGCGCTTGGATTTCTGACTATCATTTTCCCGTGGTATTCGCTTAATATATATATATATATATATATATATATATATATATATATATATATATATATATATATAATATATATATATATATATATATATATATATATACATACATATATATATATATATATATATATATATATATATATATATATATATATATATATATATATAATATATCAATCTTGACCCTGTATTTGAGAATGACCTCCATTTGCGCTCTACTAGCCTTTTTAAGTAACACAGAAAAGCCGCTATTCGAAAAAATAGAAAAGAATCTTTACAAGTGTGACGATGCTGAAGTAGCCATTACTTTTAATGTTAGTAATGATAATCTTAATAATAAATTTCTTTGCTCCACATTTGAAGGAAATTGATGCGCAATATAATGTTGCTCTTTAATCTGGGAATATTTTATGTTTGTCCTTCAAGTTCTCTAAGTTCTCAGCTTCAGTGTAGAGCGCTTGAAGAACAGATGACGAGAATGGGAAATTGGAAGAACTAAACTTAAGAATAATCATAAGGCATAATGATAATTAAAAGCTGCAACAGTTTCTTATTTAGGTGATAATTGATTATTAGAAGCTCATTAGTGTGATATGGAACATTCGGTTGAATCCTTATTTTAATTAATATATACATGTTAATATCAACTTGTATCTCTCGTGATACCCTTGTATTACCGGTAAGCGCGTCACTGTACGCCTCGAATTCTTGGTTCTGTGGTTTGAGCCTATGAACGGACGAAATTCTTATCGACTAAAAAAATTCCTCTTTGATTAGCATATATGAAAATATATAATTCCGAGGTAGAGAGAAGTAGATGTTAAAGGAGATTTGTAGCTTAATGCATAATATATATATATATATATATATATATATATATATATATATATATATATATATATATATATATATATATATATATATATATATATATATATATATATATATATATATATATATATATATATATATATATATATATATATATATATATTGTGACGAAGTGGCCCAGAGTATCTGGGTCTGGACACCATTTATACTTGGTGCACGAAGTAGCCAAAGAACTGTGTCTGGACACCATTAATATTTGTTAACCCAAATTGCCAAGTATCTGGTTATTTCACTTACCATTTGTACTTGTTAGCACAAGAGACCCTTTTATTCCTGGATCTGCGACACCCTTTGTACTTAGGGCACAGTTTGTTCAAGTACCTGGTTATTACTTACCTCACTACAGCCAGACACCTGACGCTTCATCACATATACTAAACTATTGAATACTCTAAAGGTTATAGTGATCCCTTATAGAACTGAACAGTCAAGAAAACATTCAGTCTAAGTTCATAAAAATAGATGTGAGGTAATCTTAATTAAAGGGCATCACTCCTTCTACAATGTCAAATCTAAGTATTTCCCTGATTCTGTTTTATTTGTGGGAAACGGCACACTTACCACTCTATATTTCTACCTAAACAAAATAAAATATAATACTGGTCTGGAACCAAAAAAAAAAATAATAAAATTCTCATATAAATTTAAATATAAAAAATTTTATTTCTAAATTCAAAATTTATAGGTGAAATTCCCAATCTCAGGGAAATTGTTATTACTTGAAAACAAAAGTTTAATTAATTCTTGAATTGATTATTAAGCAAAATTAAATCAAAGTTTATCAAGAAAATTAATTAAATTAAATTGTAAAACAATAATTAAATTCGAAATGAAATTTAAATAAATACAAATTAATTCACAAGTGTAAGATTCCAAATTTACACAATCAAAATAATTCAAACTAATTAAACAAAATGAAGACAATGCAAAAACACGTAATGCACAATATGAAAGCAATTAAAGCATTGACAGTACAAACATTAATATATAAAAATGGATATGTATAAAGAACAAAGCAAAAGAAAAATATATTGAAAATGATAAATTTATCCAATGGTAAAATAAAACCTCGAAGTGCACTTCAAAACATTTGTAAAATACCTGTGCACACAGCTGCAGCTTCTTACTCAAGAGAAAGGCCTGTTACACACTTTTACACTTTCGTGGGCGCCTTCTCAAAACCAATAGAAATAATACTATGTTCAGATTCCACAAACAACACATATTTTACTAAGAATTATATGAGTGACCCTCTCAAATACAGATGTAAGTTACATTATAACATTAATGAAACACTCGCAAACGAGCGAGCGCGAGAGAGAGAGAGTTTTTAGAGAGAGGGAGAGAGAGAGATAGAGAGAGAGAGAGAGAGAGATACTATCCCTCACGCCAGCGGCTAGGTCTCGGAATCGAATGAAATTCTCTATCCCTCCCCATAAGCCTATGGGCGATTAGCATCTAGTTCAAGACTAAAACATATTACGTCATCTCTATAGGGGTATTGAGTAGAAATGAATAAGGCCCCTTGTTTAGTTACAGGCCAGATTGGAACTATAAAAAAATTAGCTTAGGTAAGGTATTCTCAAGATGTGAAAAGCAACCCTCTTCTGTTACTCTTTCTCTCTGTCTTACGTACGTATTTCCTCTCTCCACCTTATGAATGTTTAAAAATGAAAAGTTACACTACTTAACATGTGTTATTTTTAAATGTGGGAGTCTGAACACAAAAACATACATTTCATAACATTATACACAGTTTCTGAGGTGAATTAATCATATTACCAAAATTATAATTGCATTACCAAACTTATATTTATAGAATATATATAGATAATTACAAATACATATACATACTATATTATATATAGCTATATAATATATATATATATATATATATATGATATATATAATAGATATAATATATTAATATATATATATTAATATATATATATATATATATATATATATAATATATATAATACTTATATATTACAAAATTATAACATTGCCATTACCCAAAGCTTATTTTATTAAAGAATATTATATTAGATATTAGACATAGACATATACATTACATAGATAATATATTATATATACCTATATTATATACCTATAATATATATATATTATTTATATATACATTAATATACATTATATATAATATATATAATATATATATATAATATATATATATATATATATAGATATATATTATATATATGATATATATATTATATATATATATTTATACATAATATAATATTATATTATATATATATATATATATATATATATATATATATATATATATATATATATATATATATATATATATATATAACACTCACACACATATATATATATATATATATATATATATATATATATATATATATATATATATATATATATATATATATATATATATATCTATTCTATCTATACTCTATATCTATATATATATCTATATCTAGTATATATATATATATATATATATATATATATATATATATATATATATATATATATATATATATATATATATCAAACAGACTACACACACTTGTGCTTTCTAGATATTAACATCATAATCTTTTGACTAACTTCTCAAACTCGTCCTTTCTGCATTGCCAAACCATCCTATGCCACCACACTGTTCTATCCTTTCACCACTGTATATCCACATTTCTCTCCCTTTACATTTTTTCTTAAAGACCATATTATTTAACATAAAAAGCTTCAAACTGAAATGACAAGACTCATCCCAGTCTTTTGCCCATTCTCAGTTGCCTTCCTTTTAGCATTACAGTCTCACCCTGCCTTCTTTCAGAGTATTCCTATACTGAAACACACCAGCATTATTCTACTTTCCAAAAATAACATTCATTGCTTCATGTTCTTGGGTTTTATGTTTATCACTAACTTCCTCTTCCTCAAGCTTACTTTCATCTCTCTCCTCTTAGAAATCTTTTTTATTATCCGAAATCATTACTGCAAAATCGGCAAAAATCAGCATATCACAACTTTGTAAACAGGTTCAATTTCTTTTTATTACTTTTCACATGACAAAATCTGTATAGAAATTAAATGGTCATAAGCACAGAGTAAATTTTGTCTCAGAGACACTTTCCACCAAAGAAACGAATCTTCTTTCCGCATATATCAAGCTATTTTTCACTTCTGTCTTAAGCTTAATAACTTACCTTCCATGTTTCCTTTCTATTGATCTTATAAGTTTTAATTTTGAAGTTCATGTATGCCATTTACACCTTCCCTCTTTATCTCAAATGCCTCACATTAGTGTTTTTAATTAATACTTAATCCACAAATCCTCTTCCTTGTTTAAAGCCATGATGTTCTTCCACTTTCAATCTTCGGTTACTTGCCTCACTTTCTCAGTAAACCCCTGTTTCATAGTTCCTAATATTTCAAATAATGAAATTTCACTATAATTTCTGCAGTATCCTTCATTATCCTTAGCTTTGAAGATTTGAACATCCCATTCCTCACTCCTATTTCAACAGACCTACACTTCAATCCAGGCATACCTTCCAACCATGGCTAACCACTCGATAAAAAATTTATTTTATCGTTCCATATCATCTCATTGCAATCCCACAACTCCTGGTACTTTCCATTTTATAACCTCTTAATTTTTATCTGTACGTCCTCAACAGACTTCTACATGCACTGTCAACTTTACCATAATCTCAGACACTTGTTGCGCAGTTTAAATCTCCACCCCTACTGTATAATGCATTAAAAGAAAAACAAAATGTTTACTCCATTAACCCAGAACTCAATTTTCATCAGGCAACACTACTATACCTGCGCTTCGAGTTCTGAGTTCCATTTGCCTGATAACTTTTCTTCCTTCGTTACTTCCCTTTATAGTAACTTTTTTAAAATTAAGCCCTTGCTCATGTTCAAGTCTGTATTTTGATTACGTGCACTTTTTTCTCATTCTCATCTTCACTTCCTTATAATCCTTAAGCATACCTTTACACGATTCATTTTGTTATGAAACTAAACCTAAGTGTCATTTCCCCAACAGAGAGAGAGAGAGAAGAGAACGAGAGAGAGAGAGAGAGAGAGAGAGAGAGAGAGAGAGAGAGAGAGAGAGAGAGAGAGAGAGAATAATACATCTAATAATACATATTATATGCCTGTCTATATCTATCTATAATACCTAATTTGATTTTTGATAGCATTTATCCGGAGAAGGTAGAAATAGCAGTGTGTGTGCAGGAAAAGAGAGAACAAAACTGATTGCTTTTGTAGGACTGAAAGGATAGGTGCTAGGTACGGGTAATAGTTTTAGTATGAATGTACGGGGAAAGAAAGTTATAATGCATTATATTAATAGTTAGAAACCCGAAAAATATCAGACTGAAAGAGAACTTTTAAGAGTGAATATTTGCCTAAATCAGGTAAGGAAGATTTGCAAGGGTGATACTATAATCATCTTTATTTTCAACATGAAGCCATATACATGATATATACAAAGTAGAGGCCTTATAATAGATACACACAAACTAGATGCACGAGTTAAAGTGATGAAAATTATAACTGGCAATAACCACGTACTTTCTGTGGTAGTAGTAGAAAAATAAACTAGTAATTATGTTATCGGTAGTGACAGTATTATTATTGAGAATAATAGATATAAAAAAAAAGATATTAACAAAAGCTTATTAGGAATTATACAAATTAAAAACAGATTGCCTACGAACTAATTTCCTGCCTGGGACTTTAGGTGGAATACAGAAGTCAGGCCCAGAGGGCTTATTGCAAAAAAGTGACAACAGTAAATCTTAATGATAATAATAACATCTAAGATAATAATAATAAGTAATCATATCAGTCAACATAGTGATACAATACAATCACATCAGTGCCAATAATAATAATAATAATATGCTGGAAGTAAACCCTCATTTAAACATGTATTATTAGAAATTATTGCTGCATCACCTGCAGTAATTTTATAGAAGTTCTTTGTTTTTCACATTGTGGTTTTCTCATAGTTGCTTAAACTGGTGAGCAACGCACCGAAGGTATGCATGTCGAAAATCAGGAAACAAAAAATGTCAGTTTTATTACAATGCCTGGGGCATTAGTTAATTCAAAATTCAATTTGAATTTCAGGCATCCTGTGAAACAGGGCCGATGTTTCGTCTGGGGCTCCAGACATTTTCTTGGCGGAGGCTGTTGTAGGACTGAATGTGGAATGTGATTCCATCTGCTTATGTACTGGAGGTGCACCACTTTTTCATTGGCTCCCATGCTGTTGGCTGAAGCTAGTTTCAGGGCGCGCTCATTGCAGCCGTACAGATCTTCGCAGCTGCGTGACATTATGGCGGGTCGCATTTTGATTGCCCAATGGCTGCGTGACGTCACTACTGGTATTATTTTTATTAAAGGCAAGGAGCGTGCCGTAATCTCCAGTGGTATTCTCTTGTATTGGGGCTTTTTCAGGTGGCAATATGGTGTGGTTTGCTGGCACAGATGTGTTTCTTCATATGAGGAATGGGAACAGAAAGACCTCCTGTGTAGTATTCATGGAAGGCTTCTGTTTCTGGATGAGAATCTCCTCCAGAAGGTGCAGGTGGCGAGGGTCGGGTGCCCTCCTTATTATTCTAGTATTACGAATAATACTATTGCGGGAGATGGTGTCCTGACGGATGGTGAGGCATGATTCTTAGTCGCCCCCTCTTGGGCCTGAGAGGAGATCTTCTTCGCGAGGCACATAGTAGTCATACCAATGAACCTCTTAGGACATCCTCGGGCGGGGCCTATGAATTGGTATACTACGTCCGTCTTCTTGTAGGTGGTGAGGGTTTATTTTTCATAATTAAGTCTTTCGTTTTTATGTTCTTATAATATATTATAAGGTCCACCGTCTCGCCACTGAACTTATAATATATTATAAGGTCCACCGTCTCGCCCTCTTCAGTGGGGAGCGTTGCTATGGGCTCTCCTCATGGAATCCTCTTCGCCAACATTTACATAGGCAACCTTTGGGACGTTGCTCACCAGTTTAAGCAACCAAAATTAGAAAAATAGAGAAGAACCTCTATAAAATACAGAAATTCATGCAGGAATTCAACCTCATGATTGTGATGAAAATTTGTGGTTCTATAATATGCTTAAGCGATCTCGGGAGCAGCGATATGTATTGGGTCTTGGTTTCGTTTTATAGGATATCTTATTCCTCAGGGACAGATTCAATATAGATAGGGTTTGCACAACTCAGGCAGTGGGCTGATAGCTCATACTGTGACGTCACAAGTGTTACGCTTTCCCGCACTTATCAATTGTAGAAATATGCCCTCTAAGAAATGAAGGGCGATTAGCGAATGAAAAAGAGTAAATATGCAACATATTAGCAGAAAGGTATAAGAGAGAATTTACCCCTAGAATTGATAATGAAGATAATAATACAGAAATAAAAGATGAATATAGTGAATGATTATCGGACATAGATATTAATGACCCCGATATTGTGCAGGCTATTAATTAAATTAACATTGGATTAGGAGCCAGACCAGGTGGTGTCCATGCCATTTTGTCAAAGAAAGTAGTTCATTCTATTGCAAAGCCACTCACAATATTTTTAAGACAGTGTAGATACAGGCTAGAGGCAGAATAAGTTTTATATATCTAAGAGGAAATCCTAGAGTGTGAATTTGTGCTTCAAGTGTGGTAGGGCCCAATTCTTTTAAGAAAACCGGGTTTTGTACTTGAATGGAGCGTTCGTGGCAGGTCCAATCATTGGGCAAATGTTTGAAAGTTTAAGGACACTAATAAAATGCTAAATAGAAAAGATAGTGGGGTTCATAATAGGGATGGATCACATTTTAGAAAAAGTTATCAGAATAAGCATCATAATAAATCCAAACCCTCATGAAATAACGTTAATTTCAAAATGTACATGACATATTTGAAAATGTAGTTCATAATGCATCTAATGATTGCAGTAATTGTGTTGAGACTTGTAATTCTCAACCATTTGAACCAATTAATCTTAGTATTGTAGTATTGTACATATTTCTGATTAATGCGTAAATAGTTTAGCTCGTGATGAAGCATTATTTAATTTCAACATAAAACTTCCAAAGGCCCGGTGTTCATAACTTCAAGTTGAAGGTTGATTCAGGTGCACAAGCTAACACTTTAGGTGTATGTTCCCTGAAAAGTTAACAGCTGAAGGGTATCCCAAGACTGAAATTTGAAACACAGCAACAAATGTAAAATTAACAGCATATAATAAAACTAAGACTGACTGATATTCAGTAATAAACATTTCTTGTAAATATCAGACCCCAGATTGGGTTGACAGTAAATTTACATTGTAAATGGTAATGAACCTGTTGTAATTGGGTTAAAGTCTTGTGAAATTCTAAAAAGAGTAATTCTCAATTGTGCCATTCAGAATGATGATACTGAGCTTCAATATATGAGAAATTTGTTCCAAGAGTTAATTCTCCTTGTAAAATTCCTATTGATTTAAAAGACAAAATTGAATGTGAATTAGACTACTTGACAAGTAGTGGTATAGTTCATAAAGTAATAGACTAACTACCAAGTCTTGTTTACTCACACAACCAAGATGGTACAGTAAGAATTTGCCTAGACTCAAAATACCTCAAACAAGTATTGAGGCGTATTCATCACAAAGTTCCTGCTATAAATGAACTTGCTCATAAATCCAGAGGTGCTAAAGTTCTTCAAAACTTTATGAAAAATTAGGTTATTGGTCTGTGCAGTTAGAGTCTGATTCCCAGTTATTGACTACTCTCCAGTCACTATTTGGACGTTACTGCTTTCAGCGTCTTCCCTTTGGTTTATGTGTGTCATAAGACATTTCAAAAGAAAATGGATCGAATTCTTGACCAGGTGGAAGGGGTTGTAGGAGTGGCAGATGATATAGCTGTCTATGCACCAAGCAAAAGTGAACATAATAAAATTTTGCACAGTCTTATGAAAGTATCTAGTAAGAGTGGTCTTGTGTTCAATTCTGGTAAATCCATAATCAAAACTAACAAAATTAAATTCTTGGAACATATATTTAGATAGCGGAGTGCACTCAGCCCCAAAGAAGGTAAATGAATTAAAGGAAATGGCAGTACCAAATAGCAAAAAAACAATTGCAAGAATTTTTAGGTTTTGTTACTTATTTGTACCCATTCATGCTCAATTGATCTTTTAAGTCCTTAAGTCTTAGATAATTGTTAATGAATGACTCATTATTTGTATGGGAACCACGTCATGCACAGTGTTTTTTAACTCTCCTAAGTATACAATTACTGTAGACTCAGCTTTATAATACTTTGATACTAATGTTATTTCTTTATTATAAATAGTACTGTTACAGAATGGCAACCCTGTTGAATACACATCAAAGTCTTTGTCTGATGATGAAAGAGAATTACTTGCAATTGTGTTTGCTGTCAATCGTTTTAGTAATGATCACACAAAAACCCATCGTAAATGCCCCTCCCAGATTACAGAGAATGTTATTGAAATTACAAACATATAATTTTGACACTGAATACCAGCCAGTTAAAGGAATAGTGTTGGCTAATACCCTGCCACAATTACCAAATGAGAAAAATTTGAAACCATTGACCTTGATGTAAGAGTTGATCTTGTAAGATTTCAATCTGAATGGTTTGTGAATATTAGGTCATCAACTAGACAAGATCCTGCTTTGAATAAGTTGAGTAATTTAATAATTTCAGGATGGCCCGATGGTATCAAGGATGTTCCTACCTCAATTAGAAAGTTTTGGTCTTGCAGAGATGAATTGCCTGAATAAAATGGAATAATACTAAATGGTAAGGGTAGTAGAGTTATCCCTAAAAATTTGCACGAATGCATCCTGAGTGAATTGCATTATAGGCACGGGGATGTGGAAGTAAACTAAGGATTTTGTATATTGGGATGGCATCATTCCTAGCCAGCCTTGGAAAACTGTTGGGACAGATTTGCTTTGCTTTGATGATTTTAAATATCTTATCACTGTAGATTACTTTAGCAAATTCCCAGTTATTCGTAAAATGCCTGTATCTTGTACTAGCGGTGTTGGCATTGTAGCTACAAAGGGAATATACTCTGAATTTGGTATTCTCTGTAAGGTTATTAGCGTTAATGGCCCTCAGTCATCTTCATGACCGTGTAAAACTTTTGCTAAAAAGTGGTGTTTTGACCATATCACGTCCTCACATTACCCTTAATTTAATGGTTTAGTAGAAAGAAATATGAGGACTCAAAATGTTATTCCAGAAAGTAAAACAAAATAAAAAGAATGGAGATTTAGTTTCACTATTTTGGTGTATCACTATATTGAATAATGTCTTACCTAGTCCAGGACAAAGTCTTATGAACACAAAGCTCATGAATAACATGTTAGTGAAAAACCATAATCACAGATATCCAGGTATCGATAATGTATATATAAGAAATAAGTTGCAATATAGACAGAATACTCAGAAAATGCACCATGAAAGACAATCACATATGTTACCACCACTTTGTCATAGACAAAATGTTCGTATCCAAAATGCTCATTCGGGAAATGGGAAATTGCAAAAGTAATTAGTAAGTGTGAGGAACCAAGGTCCTAATTGTTGAGGACACCTGAAGGTCAAACATTAAAGAGAATTAGAGTTCATTTGAGAAGTAGTGTAGAACCTCAGCCTAAACTGGTTTCATTTTCAGTCCCTTATCATGAGAAATACCAAAGCTTCAAGAATCCTAACATTAATGACTAGACATCAGTAACTCAACACACTGACCTTACAAATGTGCCTCAAAGTACCAATAGGTTATATGACTCCTATACATCCCCAGATTATATTAAACGCTCAGGTCGAGTTGTAAAGAAACCTGTTGTTTTTGTTTTGTTAATCTGATTTTTATTTTTGTATGATTATTTTCTTTAAAGTAAGGTGGATGTAACATGTCTATCATATTAAGCTGTCGTACTTCAACTGATCATGTATAAAACTTAAAACATAAAACGAAAAGTCTGATGTAAACTGAGAGCGGTGTGTGTGATCGCTACACCAAAGACTATAATTCCGAGAACTTATTTTTGCAGGATTCTTGTAATCTGTCTTGCTCTATATTGTTTTTTTTATTTGAACTTTTTTTTTACTTAAATCCTTAATTATAGGTTTAAAGCGATTTCACTTTTCTTATCTATTATTTCATCTCTCCAATAATCAACTTTTAATCAAGAAATACCTCCTCTTTGGAGACTGGAACTACCGATCTTGTCTAAGTCTACATACACTGACGTATGATAGCTAGGCCGGTAATACCGTATATCCAGCAGTTCAACTCCCCAAAGAGGATGTTCGTCTTTATTATTTATTTTAAGGTGCACTTCCTTGCTGATTATGCACACTTTATTTCATTGTCTTTTAGGACGAGAATTAAATGTCTGTTCACGGGGTTAGGGGAAGTGGTTAAAACCACAGTTATAGGTAAATTAGGCTTGCTACGACTTCCAAGTATGGACAGTACCATATCTAGTTCCGATCCTTTTATGCTCCCAGTAGATCTAACGTCGAGTGGCATACTACAGGTCAGTGGCTCAAATTCCCATAGATGTTTTTGACATCCATTTCCAAATGAGTTGCATGCTTACAATGAATATATTTTAACTATTCCTAGATTTTTTTTTTATATCGTTTTATATTTTTTTTTATTCGTTGTACCCAGAATATAAAAGGATTTCCTTAAAGTATTAGGTCGTTTCACATTTCATATATATCAGATTTACCCAGTTATTGTAATAATGATTCTTCTACCCTGGAAATCATCTCTATTCACAATAATTCCCAGACGCAAATAGACATGAGGTTTTCTGCAAATCGATTTGCATTACTTAACATTACTCATGTATCTCTGTCATTTCATTTTGCTATGGGCGCTGTTCCTCATTACAAAGAAGGTAATATTGCGTTGCAGGTTAATGATTTTATTTTTATCACTTCGACTCTCATGATATTGTTTCAGTGTTGTGGATAAACTGAAGTTTAAAGCAACAGTAAAAACAAAGGGAGAGATGGTTTCAAGCGAAAATATGTAAGGCTACTCATACACAAATTCTTAATACTAATTTATGCTTAAAACTAGCTTCCAACTAATAAATGGAATTTTCATCCCTTTACAACACTAGGTGGTCAAAATTCTTACAATGAAAACATTTATAGATTCATGTAATATAAACAATGAAATTTTAATTTGGTTGAAAACTCAAAATTTCTAGGGAAAATATTCAACTTTCGCACTTCACTCAAGCACACAAATTTTTTACTACTTAATCTACGATAATGAAAAAAAAAAATGTATTTCACTATAAATCATCTTGTCCTTTACAACCGGATTTGGTTAGCATAAGCCTTCTCAATATTGAAAATAATTTCCAACTCACGTTATTTACACTTCCATTCTTCTTGGTATATACTGATACAACAATTCTCTTAACGACACTTGCACACTAGGCACTACTTCGAATCATAGATTCAATTTAAAAGCTATTAGGCCAATTTCGATAGCAATACTTGACAAAGTTCAGGGAAAACACCAGGTTTTTATACTTTAATTAATAATAAACTATATGAATCGCAATACTATTGATTATTCTATTTTTACCCCGAACTTTATTCTGGAATATAAATAATGTCTTCAAGAACCATCCATAGGAAGGTTCAAATAATCAATGCACTGGCCACCAGAAGCAAATCAATCAAATGACGTGAAAATACAGAATACAGTCAAAACCAACTCTAATACCAATTTCGAATTTGCCGAAATCACCAGAATAAATATTTATGATTGCTTGTTCTATCTCAAAATCTGGATTAGATCAACGTGGCCTTGACACACTATGGTGCGCTATGTAATTAAGTCTTGGATAAACTTTCTCTTGCTAGTTCCACCTTTTTGTGCAAACAGGCTATTCCAATTATATAGGTAATCCGTATGACAACACTACCATATATGGCGAACCCTACGACACAACACTTTCTTTGCAAAGTCCAATGCTGTTTAAAATCCAGTCCCACCTGTTGCTCCCGTTGGGATTATAACATTACCACAATCAGAACCATCCATTGGAGGGAAAGAAATTCCACGCCTATAAAAAAAAAAAATTAAATTAAATTAAATTACAAAAACACACACAAAATAAATATATAAATAAAATATATAAAGTAAGAAATATTAGACTTTTCCATACCAACCAGTTCACAAACCCTTTGCCTTCAATTTCAAACAATTTCTTCCCCCTCACTGTATAAAATACATTTCTTTTCCTTTCTAAAAAGGAAAAAATATCCGCACTACCGCATCAGCACATTCATGGTATTTTTGAGAGAAGATTGAAAATGTAGATTCCGGTGTCAAGACTTTTTCTTTTATAACGTAATAAATTCAGGGCTTTAAAAATCTAACTTTATAGGATATTAGATTAACAGAAAACGAGAATTAAGTTTTTAATTTCTCGGAATAGAGTTGAGTTTTTAAAATCACTTTCTATTATTAAACAAAATATCATCATCTAAAACAGAATAGAGGGGTAATGTTACGAAATAGCCTTATCTAAACGTATATTTTCTTGATATTTATTATTCAATCTACTAAAGGGTTACTTTCTAAAGTTAGAAAGCATATTACTTACGTAGAAATACTTAACCTACTGAGGGCTGCAAATTGATATGTTGATCACCCACCCTCCAGTCATCAAGCATACCAAATAGCAGCCCTCTAGCCCCAATAGATTTTATTCTGTTTAAATTAAAGTTAGACGTAATGGTACTTCTGGTAGCGATATAGAACAGACCACACGGGGCGGTTCTTAAAGTTTCACGAGCCAGGGTCATACAGCATTATACCGAGACCACCGAAAGATATATCTTATCGATGGCCTTGATCATATGCTGTAGCGTCTGTACAGAAAACTAGATTGCTCCGAAGAATCTTCGGCGCATTTTTCACTGGTTTAATACTGCATATAGTTAGTTTTTTCCATCTTTCTTAACGTTTAGTTCAACTTCGCCAGCCGTTTTATATAGATACTTATGTCGGAATTTCATATCCAGACTTCACTGACGATGTGACGCCAACGTCGTGTCCTTCTACTGCCTAGGGTCGAGAGAGAGAGAGAGAGAGAGAGAGAGAGAGAGAGAGAGAGAGAGAGAGAGAGAGAGAGAGACTTTTTTTTCTTCAATACAATAATTTCCATAATCTGAGATGTTTGGGAATTAAATTGCTCTTTATACGTTATGATGATATTGCCAGGACAATGAATCATGGGACATTAGGGCTGAAATAAAGATAACTATGAGCCGCGAGATTTGTGAGTAAAGAAAATCAGTTCCGAAAGGAAACGAATATTGTATGTGGAAATGTCGAAATAATTCTATAATATGTTTTAGGAAAAAAACATATACCCATAAAACTGCATATAGGTTCAATCCTATCAAAAGCGTCCCGTTATGGTGAAGAGATCCATCTAACAAAAGCTGCTGGGATAATAAGACAAGACAAGCCCCATCAGAAGTCGAATTTCAGCAGCTATTTTCATGATAAAGACTTAGAACAGGATGTGTCACCATCACTGCTTCAGTTTATGTGAATGATCGAACATGGTGCAGACATCAAGTCTCAACTCCATCATGGAGCATCGAAATCAGACTTTGGTACATCACAACTTCTACAGTACAACTGCTTTGCGAAATACAAGGAAGGAACGGATGTCCACAGGCATTCCAAGGACCGGGACCCACATTTTGCAATCTATATGGGCCTGTATGTGTTTGCCAAGACGAGGAAGAAACAAATAATTGAAATGCGCCATGAGAATGGGCTCGCATATCATATAACCAAGTCCTAGAAATCTCAGCACAGTTAGGAGAAGCAGTTGTTGCACAGTATGTGGAAGATGGAGTAATCTGTTCCCCAGTCTTGAGAAAGAATTTGTTCACAACTGGAGCAGTTGACAACATAGATCATAAGCCGACTGTGACCACAGCTGAAACATCTTTACACGGTACAAGTATGTCTATTTTCCAGCATCCAAACACTGGAAATCCTGGTGATGCATTGACAAAGTGCTCCTGTAAGGTTTGCAAAGGAAGATGCAAGTGCTCTCAGGCAGCGCTCGTGCACATCACTCTGCAGCTGCACATGTGAACAGTAGCAAATCGAGAAACAGCAGCACTGTATGCATAACTTTGAAAATGTATTATCCGGGACAAAATTTATGCAAAGAAAGACAGACATCTTGGTGGTCATCTTGGGAAATATGTCTCAGAGTGCATTTTAAACAGAAAAACAAGTTCAGCAGGCTTCAAAACATAGGAATCCACACTTAGATTATGCAAATAAGACAACTACAAAGAATTCTAAGCAAAACATCTACTTCGGGTGGTTATTTTGGCGGCCATCTTGAAAATGGTCGCCATCTTGTATTTTCAATTGGCCAATTGGGCAGATTTGATTAAATTTTAAAATAAGACAAAATAAAAATAGCAAAAACCAGCAAAAATAAAAATAGTAAAGACCGCAGTGAAATTAGCATGACCAAAATGAGAAACATAAATTATACTACAGAATAAAAGAAGATCTTTCAATGGAAGTCAGAGTTCGGCAGGCCATTACGTAATGTATAGTTATATGTAGGAATTCTGTCAGTTCGTTTTCATTTTGAGTGTGCCCTATAAATTCGAAATCTAAGTCCTCCATGTGTGTTTCATAGGTCTTGGAATGATTCTGAATATTTTATTGTTCCAGACTGGACAGCTTTCACCCTCTCTTGAAACTCACTCCTTTAAGAGAGTCCAAGCGATATTTCAAAATCCTTTTTGTACATCCTAAATAGGCCCCTCGACTACTTTTAGGGCAAATATGTTTTCACACAACATTGGATGTAAACAATGGACTCAGCATGAGTTTGTATCTAAACAGAGAACCAATGGTGACCATGTTCTTAGGATTAAGCTTCAAGTTTATGGTAGTTCCTTGTGTTTGATAGTAATTAGCTTTTTCCCCTGAAATATAGAAAAGGAAAACTCTCATCCATTTTTTGTTCAGGTACAGTGCTGATAGAGTTAGGAGGTACCATTTTTCGGTAGAATATTCTATTTAGGTACCTGAAAAAGAGTTTATGCCGAAAACAATTGCTTTTCAAAATAATTACCTAATTCAATGCTTTTTTCGTAGAAACACAACCAGGAAGATGTATGTGTCACTACCCGGTGGAGGAGAATGACAATAGAGTTCAACTTAAAAGTAAAATAACACGAACTATAAAAATTGCTTTCCAGACTCATGAACATTCCTTTACGGTAAATACCCGTACTAAAACCTTCGTCATTTCTAGAAACCAACAAATCCAAGAATAAAAGTTTTCATAATGAGTATCCACTCTGAATCGTCTTTTCTTTTCTTTTCTTCAGCCAAACGTAAATTTTCGGGAAATAAGTTTTAACAAAATAAAGCAAAATTAAAGTTCTGATGAGGAACAGCAAGAAGTAGAGTAGCGGTCCTTTTAAGTTAGGTATCAATTAAGAATTTCCCTTTTACGTTGTGAACGGATTAAGAACCCCCTTAAGAGTAATCTGATGGAGCAGTTTTTCTCCCTTTGTATTCCTATACAAAAGAAGATAAAAAAGGATCCTAATGACCTCCCCTTGATATTTTTACGATAATTTATGAGGCGTCATGGCCCCATCTGGATTAGCTACTG
Source organism: Macrobrachium nipponense (assembly GCF_015104395.2). Lineage (NCBI taxonomy): Eukaryota > Metazoa > Arthropoda > Malacostraca > Decapoda > Palaemonidae > Macrobrachium > Macrobrachium nipponense. The sequence goes on from NC_061092.1 coordinate 57,126,084, forward strand.
ACCAATGTCAAAATCCTGAGACAGGTCACCCACACTTCAGGGACCTGCTCCCTATTTTCTATTTTAGCATAGTCCCCAAGCTCAATAAGTAAAAGCCATTAAATCGAAAACTTCCTGCCAAGTCGGGAAAATTCCCACATCTCACAGGAGGTCTCCCTTGACCTCACCTGCTTTTTGCCTGACCTTGTCACACACAATTGTCATTGGACCCTTTGCAACCCGACTCACCTCCTGACACCTGCATGACCCTCGCCTCTCTCGACCCAAGTGTTTTTCTATTGTTCTCCCTATATTCGCATCATTCTGCTGGTGTTGAAATGATCTTTTAGGTTTCCGTGGAAGATTAGCATTGGAGATGGGAGGCTGAGACAAATTGCTCCCTTAAGAAACTCAGTCATCTTTTGAGAACAACAATATCCTGTGTGGAGAAGATGATTCCAGTTGTCCAGGCGTATCAAATCCTGTTTGCTCTTGCACTTCATCCTAGCCGGTAGTAAGTGTCATGTCAACCTCATCCAATAAAGAAAGGCCTACCACCCTGTTGCAGTACTTCTACCCGGAAGCAGCGCGTTCCTGATCACTTAGACTCTGCTCTCCTCCACCACTGTCTTGAAGCTGACAACAGCTAGTAGTACATTCAAGTAACCACAACAGTGCATTGAGACTGCCTGCGAGCACTCCTGAAAACCACTTCCCAGCTTGGTTTTTTATTTACCTCTAGTGAAGCACTTCAAGCGACCTATGTCCTACAGCCAACGCCCTAGTGCAACTCTACACCCGTCATGTCATGGATTCCAATTTTCAGCTGAGTTTTTCTCCTGTAATTCCCATTCCTAGAAGTTTCATCTCCCTATGAGACCCAGTGATTGTTTTAAGTGTGAATACTGCTATCAGTGAGTGATAATACTTTGCTACTTTAAAAAGAATTATGCTTGATACATTTTAGCATGATATCTTACTAATCACTGTGCAGATTTGCTTTTACAGACATCAGTATTTCATTGCCGAATACTATGCAGATTCATGTAGACTACCCATATTGTGTACCTGTCCCTGTAGATCAACAGTGCCGCTCACTTCATTCTGCCAGGGCCAATATTGGGGTGCCATAACTCTAATTGCCAGTGACGCTCACGCTCGCTTATATTGCTCCAGTGACTAGTGTTATTGTATATTTGCTAATATTAAGTACTCGATCCCTATTCTAATGTACCTTCATGATTTTGTAGGTTAGTGTACTTACTGGCAACTTGGTGGCACTTTTTCCCTTATTATGTGAATAGTTCAATTAACTTCACGAGTGCCCTGGAGCCAGACTACGCTCCTGCAGTTGTTAATCTTCTGATTACCCTTTAAGAAATGATATTAATTTTATGAATAGAATACGTGTTACGTTCATTCCTTACCTTAGAAAGTAATTCTAGGTGTTCTATAAGAGTCCCATTCTCATTTTTCTGTTCGTAAACTGCGTGACATTAGTCAGGAAGGTGTAGATTGAGCACAAAGAATAGTTTTGGCATTTATATATATATATATATATATATAGATATATATATATATATATATATATATATATATATATATATATATATATTATAATTCTTAATTTATATTCATATGTATATTGCAAAAGTGGAAGACCGAAAAGTGGGTGCTGCATATTATAAATGTCAGGGCAAAAGCACAAAAGTTCTGTATAGCAATTAAAACCAAAACCTACTAATCAGTTTCAATGTTTTATTTCCTATGATGATTTTTCAATTATAGAGTAAGCTGCTGATGGAACGTCTCTCCATCAATAAACAGTCAGTCTTCGTCTGTCTTCGTCTGCCCTTCTGTTTCTGGTTTCGTATAAATTAACATGTAAAATATTTACTTGTAAGTATGCAAGTCAAGAATAAAAAAGCAATTTTCCTTTTTCTAAGTTTTCTCTTCTATCCCAATGTATTTAATAGGTAAACGATCCAACTAGGTCTGAATAAAAAAAAAATATATTTTTTTTCAGAATTACAACAAGGGCCAGTCTTATTTACTAACAAATAACGGAATATTTTCTATTGAGAAGGGTCAGTTGTATAAAAAGTTAGAAAACGTTACTTATACATTGTTTTTTTCTCTGATTTCATATATATAACTGTAATGACAGAAACAATACTGTCTCACCTCTAGGTTGGTTGTGTTTTTATTTTTATTTATTTCATTTTTAGTCTAATGTATATTAAATGAACTTTTATACTATACTTTTAACTTTTTTATTTTTTTATCTTTTCTTATGTGCAGGCCAGAAGATGTAATTCTGTAAATAATAACGAAACGTCGGCAAAATAATTTTAAAAAATGACAGCCTAGTGATGTGTGGTTTTTGTCCGTCTTCCTCTGATATATATATATATATATATATATATATATATATATTATATATATAGATATTATATATATATATATATATATATATATATATATATATCTATATATATATATACTATATATATATATCTATATATATATATATATATCATATATATATCTATAATATATATATATAATATTATATATTTTGATATTTTATATAGATATATATATATATATAGATATATATATATATATATTATATAATATATATATATATATATATATATATATATATATATATATATATCTATATATCTAGATATATATATATATATATATATATATAGCTCTCTATATATATATTATCTATATATATATATATATATATACTATATATAGATATATATATATCTCTATAGTATATATATATATATCTATACTATATATATATATATATATATATATATATATAATATCTTTTTAAAAATATATATATATATATATATACATATCATACATACATACATACATACATACATACATCATACTACCTACATACATACATACATACATACATTGACTTGGACAAATATTTAGACTGATTTATTATAACACTTGTTATTATGCATGATATAACTAATGAAACTTTTTGGATTCATTATACATTTAATTCCAGTCTATTACTTTTTGGAAGTTTGCATGCTACTTATTTCCATCACTAAATATCGAAAGGATTGTTTTATTATCACTAACACCCTTTTGTTTTTCAGTCATCAAAACAATTATTACTTTCGTCTCCTTTCTAAACATTTGTTTTTAAGCCCTTTTTATACAGTGTATTTTTATGGGAAATGAAAGGAAACATTAAAATTTATATAACTGTGAACTGGAAAGAATCTTCAGTTCAACGCTATAATGCTAAACACTATTTGCAGATATATTTTCACTTGTAGTGACTTCTATGAAGGGTAAGAAATACATTTTGTATAACATTGCGTATTTAATAAGAATATGATAAGTATAAATTGTTGTACCCTTTTTCTTTTTTGCCAGTACCCAGAGTACATAGGACATACTGAATGAAAGTTATCAACAGTTATTCCACAAAAAAATATAAGAAAGGTTTCTGCGTTCGAGCTTTGTTCCCAACCATCGAAAGATTTTCCTCTGCGTTCTACTCGTTAATTTCATCCAACCCTCGGCATGGGAAAGGCAATCATCCTCTTTTCCATTCAGGTCGCCCATTCATTTCAAGAACTGGGAACAGCGGCTGTTCTCGAAGACAAACTGAACATCAGGTTCGATATTTAGTAGAAGTTCCATTCGCTTTGTTAGCAGGAGTAGACGTTGGATGGGAAGCTTCTTTTATTACAAATAGAGAGAGAGAGAAAGAGAGAGAGAGAAACCTGATTTGCTATAAAGATGTTACTTAAATCTTATCTCATCAGACATCGCGTTCATTGCACATCCGCGTCCGATGCACAGATATACAGACAAGCCATTAAATTTTGTGTCTGTGTATCTAGACAGATATGAGTTGAATACCAGATAAATAGAATACAGGTATTCACTATCGTGAATAAATTATTAAGAGCATTCATGATAGTGTGATAATCACGGTCATAAAGGAACTGTGGTGATGATGATGATTAACTATTTCCATTATCCTAATTCTTTCAGGGGTTGATAAAAGGCAAATCACTAATAGAGTTATTGGTTACTAATGAGGGCAC
>NC_061092.1:57135168-57162687 GCF_015104395.2 Macrobrachium nipponense
TTATTGATTTATGATCATTTTGTGAAGCTATAGAAGAGATTATAAAAACACGCTCTTATTCCACTGCAAAGTATTTATATTCGTATTGCTTTTAAAATAATACAAGTCATGTACATAAGATTAATATTCTTCAGAATTTACTGCAGCTGTATGTTTACTAGGAAAAATAAAACTTAACTTATTGTCATAGATTTACCAGAAACCAAATACTACAGGAAGGCTATAAAGCATCCATTACTTATGTTAGAAATAAAAAATACTTGTATATCTACTAATCGGGAAGCAGAACACGTGTCCGTTAAACGTGTTTATCTGGATAAATAATAAAAAATGGTCATTCTTTGTCTTTCTGTCCGTTGCGAAGCAGGTAATTCGCCTCTCTCTCTCTCTCTCTCTCTCTCTCTCTCTCGTAACACTGGTATGTTACTAGGGCCTATTTTAGATAGTTTATGGGCCTGCAACATTACCTAATTTTCCTGCTTTGGTCTTGAGTCTATCTGATATAATCAAGAGACAATAAGAGAAATAGACACAATATAAATTGTCATAATATTTCTTATGAAATACAGAGTGCTTATTTTTCTATTGTCACACACATAGGATACGATCATTGCACAAATTGGAGAGTTGTAAGAGGAGAAGAGAATGGGAGGCGTTAGAAAGGGAGTGGACTCAGTGTTGCCAATTGGTATATGTTTACCCTCCAAACTGGGTATAAAACTTACACAAAACCGGGGAAATAAGTGAAATTAGCGTATCTGTTTGTAGTATATATACATATTAGAGAAATTTTATCATTATTGCATTACTATGACAACTAGAATTCATGGAAACAGTTTGTAAATGCATCGGCGTATGTGTGAAGCTCCACTAAATTGGCAACGATGGACTCCGAGTGGTAAGAGGATATGGAGATGGAGGACAAGGAAAGGAGAATAGCTGCTTGGAAACAGTAAATCGATACAAGGGCAGGAAAATCTGATTCATTCCAGCGGTACAGGACCTGGCTCTGAATTCTCTCTCAAGGTTCTTTATCTATTACTAATGGTTAAAATGTAGCTGCATCAGAAGAACAATCAAGCAAATGTTTACGACAAGCATTTAAACGTTCCACTCTCTCTCTGGGTTGAACGTTTGTTAGCTCTTGAAGACTGGATTACAATATCTTATTTACGTCTAATATTAGCTATTAATTCCAATAGAAAACCATGGCTCAATTTCCTACTAGAATGAACTTTAGCAAGGGCCAAACAATGCTAAAATTATTTCGGACAAGGACATGTAGTTTGAAATATTATACAAATGTTAATGTATAGAATTGCAGAGTGAGGATCGAGGATGAATGAAATATGTTCGTCTTCTGTTGATATCTCCAGGGATGGAATATTGTAGAAGGCTTTATAAGTTTTCCTAGGCGTAGGTCAAGGAACTGGTGAAACTGACCCTTTGTTTTTTCATGGCAGAAAGTATTGAGAGAATTTTCATTTGTAATACGGATATCAAGGAATCCCTCGCATTCACAAAGGCACGAGACAATAAACTGTCCTGCTCAACAAATATGGCTGGAGGCACCGCAATTTACTGACATAAGCTTTAGAAATTAGCAATATGAGGTTTTGATAGACAATCTTAGTGGATGAATATAGTCGCGAAACGCGTATGAAATTGTGGTGACAACTAAAAGACGGTCTGTAAACAGAATGCGAATTGAAAGGGGGAAGACAGAAATAACGTAAAGAAATAAAATAAAATGGGGCAAGGTATAGATAGATTGCCAGAGCGAAATGAATTAAGTGTTGTATTGAGGAGAGAAAGGTGAGAGGCTAAACTCCATTAAAAAAGAAAGAAAATAATAATAAAACCTCATGTTGTTATGAGATGTGGGGGAAAGCAAAAGGAGATAATGTTTATTTCCAATGAGCACATTTATATTATATATATATATATATATATATATATATATATATATATATATATATATATATATATATATATATATATATATATATATATATATATATATATATATATATATATGGAACAATTACTTGTTCTAAAGTTACAAGAGGTTTGCAGTTGGGGAATACACTTACCCGCGTCAGTAATATCAATAAATAATAACTTGGTATAGTATATCCTTACCGGCTATCCAAACAGAATTAAGCTTTTTCACGACTCTGGAGGTTCGCAGGACGATAGCAGGACGAGGGAAAAGATAGGATGCCCTCCCAAGGACAACAGGCAGGTCCGGAGATACAGGACGTAGTCATGTAGATTCCTCCACACACCACAGGAGGGGCGTCTGACTACGGCACAGGAGATGCCTCACAAACAACACCAGGGTTTCAGCTTCCACAACAACTCCACTTCAGTCAGAGATGAACTCCAGCAATGTCCTCTGTAATACAGTGGAAAACTGGGGCCCCAAGTGCAGCAAGGCCTTCAGGCTGCATAAACTCTCAAGATAAGGAGCCGAATACATTTTATCTCATCCTCAGTCAATGGTCCCCACCAAACGTGAGGCAAAGTACAAGGCAGCACCAAACAAGCATCCAGCCGTATAGATACATGGGAAGAGTGCGAGAAAGAAAAAAAAACAACTCTCATGGGGGAGGTACCACTTAGATAATAACCTTAACCACATTCCTTTGTGGCATAAAAACGAAATTAAACCAAACAAAAACTTCTTTCAGTTTTCTTTGAAGATGGAAAAAGAAACCCAATAGATTACCGAGTATAACTTGTTTACTTGTAATTATTTACATAATATTTTACTTAACACTCGAGAAATTACAGGCCCTAACTGTGACCATTTCTCAAGAGATGTGTAGGTGGTCAGACTGGGTCAAGGCCCAGCAGTCTTCTGGAACTTCTTGTTGAGCCGTCATTTATGTGATGACTGTCCTGCTTACCATTCTTTTGGGAGTTGTTAATCCCCTATTGTCGTTCTGATACCCTGAGCTGATGGTCAATGGGATTAACCTTTGTGGGGAGTAGTCATCATCAGTCTGTTGGCCAGAAAACCTAATCACAACGATAAGAGGGAATTAAAATCTCTCAAGAGAATGGAAGCCAGCTAAGAACAAATTCTAGAGTATAGATGGGTCTTGTCAGTTCTGACCCAAAATAAGCCTCCTCTGCACAGGTCGAGAGCGTGACGTGTAAACAACCTGGCCTTAGGCTACCACAAGGAAGGTCCTTTATTAATCCAATGGACAACAACAGAGAAATACACGTTTGCAGATGCTCCACAACTAGAAAAGCTTGTTATTAGAAACAATTTTCTTGACCATGGATTTATATTGTTCACCATGGTACAGTGCAATTGCTGCCCGAAGTTAATGTTAAATCTATTGATCACTTCAGCAACCAAGGTAAAGTTCATTCCACTTGTTCATAGATGGTTTGATTTGTTTAATTATCGAGTGCCAATAGATAGAAAATCACTAAGAAATCCTTACGGAATAAACCTGGAAATGCAAAACAAAATCTTGCAAGACATGAGTAGAAGCACTAGACAAATGAAAGTGATGAAAATGGTACAAGAAAAATTTGGCAGGACGTATAATCTAACTTACAGACTAAATCAGGATGGGTTGGAGCACTTTCTGGGTTGCATAAGGCTAATGGGAGCGTGCTATCAGCACAGATCACCAGTTGCATTTAAACATCGTTTCAGAACCCACCTTTAAGGAAAAGAAAGGGCTCAGTTTATCAGCAATTCTATGAAAATTTAGGATCAAAAGTAACAAAGGGAGATAATACATGGATTGGTGCCATAAGTTTTACAGAGGGCAAATAATGAAAACTAGTGAAAAGTTTCTTGAACATTAAATTCAATGGATAAGATGTTTGATTCTTACTATGCGGGAAAATTTTTTAATAGCAGAAAAGGGAGAGATCATTAATTTAGCTGATATAATTAGCAGTCACATCCAATTACCTTCAGAAGTCAAAAAATATTTTGTTCTTGTCCATTGTCGTGCATTTTTTTAGAATTCGTAATTTGAACAGAGACATTAGTTGTTCCAGAAAAGTAGTAACATGCTGTTAAAATATGATCTTATGGATAGACTATGTTAAGTGCGTATAATTCTGAAAATATATTTATATTATCTTCTAGAATGTGCTTTAAAAGCCCCTTATGATTATTTGTTTTAACATAATAAAATATAGTTTTTTATCTGACAATTTATTTCCGCAACAACAGATAACATTACTTAAAAACGGGAAAAATGACGAAAGCAAAGGTAGATTTTCCATAGTTTTCATGTTATTGGGCGGAAATATTCCTATGAATATTCCTTAACATAATAGGATGAAGAATCTTTACCTGGCTATTATTCTAGTTATCTAGTAGCTTAGAGTATTTCACAAATTAAGGAAAAAAGAAAGTAAAGGCAGGATTTCCATAGATTTAAGGAGCCTGACTGTAGTTATTGTGACGTCACGCACCTGGCTGTTTCATCATCTACCACGGGTAAAGCTGCACGTGACTAGACCTCCCTATACTCTGTAGACCTAAGCTAAGAAGTTCCATAAGACCGCTGGGCCTTATATATATATATATACTATATATATATATATATATATATATATATATATATATATTATATATATATATATATATATATATAATATACTATATATATATATCTAGAATATATATATATAAATATTATATATATATAATATATATATATATATATATGATATATATATATAAATATGTATATATATAATATATATATATATATATATATATATATATATATATATATATATATATATATATATATATAATATATATATATATATATATATATATATATATATATATATATATATATATATATATATCAAATCTGTACACTTTTCGCATCACTTCAAAGCCTTCGATCCGAATGTAAGAATATGAGGAAATTATGATGTCTGCAACAGGTTTCGGATCTGCACCCAGAGTGTGAGAACGAGGTCACGTTGCCTACATTCCACGAGAAGAATAAAAGCCTGCTGCCGCTCATGCATATATATGCCTTATGAATTCGGATATGTTTACTAAAGGTGGAATAGAGCCATCCTCGCTCTCGCAAATGGGTAATGGTTTTTATTGTGCTTTAGGAAATATATGCAAGGAATCCATTGTTCGCTTTTTACTAAGTGCATATGCAAATTATAACAATCACATTGCCCTTTTAACTTTTCAAATTCGTCACAATTTCTAGATGGGATTGTCACAACAAATCCTTAGATGAAAATATAAGAATGTGAAACAAGGCTCTCTAGTGACAAGCGTATCCAAAATGTATGAAATATTCAAGAGGCAACGCACTTTTTGGTGTCTTATCCCGTCTGTTCCTGGATTTTAATGGAACTAAAAAGCAGTTTGGCTTCACTGTTGGAGAAAAACTATCTAAATTATCGTTTCTTCTGACAAGAGATTCTTTTTTCTCTTCCTTAAACCTCTTTTGTTTGATTTGTCTTTCTCGTTTGGAGCTAGATGCTTCATTGTTTTCCGTTTATGGTGATTCATCCTCCTTAAAGATTGTAGTGTTCTTTCCTTTTCTTGCTAGGATTTGCAGACAAAGTGCATCTAATGTTTACTGACTTTGTTTTAATATTCCTAGTTTCCTGAGGGCTTTATATATATATATATATATATATATATATATATATATATAATATATATATATATATATATATATATATATATATATATATATATATATATATATATATATATATATATATATATATATATATATATGGTGTTTTGAAATTAGAGCCCCACCTTCTACAGTGTAAACTAAAATTGATATGGAGATAAACAAAAGTAATTCAGAACAGGTATTTATTTAAATTTATCTCTGAGTATTTAATATTTTGTATGGCCTCCCATCTACAATGCACCACAGCCTGCATTCTTGAGGGGTATGATTTCAGCAAATCACAAAAAAGCTGAGACTCAAAACTCCATTTTCCTGATCACTTCGCAGGTCGTCGAGGCTTGGTATACCATTACAGTTCACTGTGCACACTTCAACAAGATCTTCTAATATACTACCATTGTTTTCACACACATTAAGGTTAGGGGAGCTACCTGGAAATTCACTTGGTGAGAAGAAATCGATAACACTGTTTCGAAGCAGTTCCTGTGTCTGAAGAGTCTTGAAACATGGTGCCTTAGAGTCTTGAAACATGGTGCTTTATCATACAAAAATGTTACTTCTTCAACAGATAACACATTTTCAGGATCTTTGAGGAAAGGAAATACTCCACTGGTAAACACAGTTTCTCTGAAGTATTCGCCATTCCATGGCTGTCCTTTTTCTTTGATGATCTACATTAACCGTTTGGCTGTGAAACAGAGAAAAATTCCCAAACATTCAGGAAATTTCACAACTTGGCGATAGCGCACGTCATCGCTGATATCATCCAACTTTGCAGCCCAATTAAAGTAATTTTTATGAATTGGATTCCTGACTGTGTAAATGAAGAATTCATCTGATGCGGCAATATGGAAAAAGTCAGCTTTATCCCAATCTTTAAGAAAAGAACCACAAAACCATGCAAGGTCTTCTCTCTGTTGCTGGGTGATGTTGGGTTTGTCGATATCATGAAATTGCTTGATACCAATTTTTTTCAACTCCTGATTTACAGCATTTTAACTTCTCTTTCCCCTTTTTGTTTCCAGTTCAAGCGCCAATTTACGTAAAGACTTTCTTTGTCTATCCACTGCCTCAGCTATGATGTGTTTTGACTCCAGGAATGTAAAATGAAGGATGCACCGGCATCCCTGGCCTCTAAGAAGGTTATAGCCTGGATTCGGTCAATCCATCTGATTTCCTCCGAGTCGTTAGCCATCACTGTATCTAACTCCGTCACTCAGTCTGAAAATACAAGAAATGTAATATGAAAAAGAGCTTAATTTAAACTTAAGATAATGTACTTGGAGATAGACTATAGCAGACAACTTCATAACTTTCCATTTGTTCTGTGGAGGAGGGGCCTCTCATTTCGAAACACCTGTTATATATATATATATATATATATATATATATATATACTATATATATATATATATATATATATATATATATATATATATATATATATATATATATATATACATATATATATATATATATATATATATATATATATATATATATATATATGAAATATATACATATATGTATATATTTAATATATACATATATATATATATATATATATATATATATATATATATATATATATATATATATGTATATATATATATATACATATATACTAGAATAATATCGATATATAATATAATATCATTATATATATAACTAGTATTATATATATATATATATTATATATATATATCTATAGATAATTATATTATATGTCATATCTCTACTATATACATATATCTATATATATATATATATATATATATATATATATATATATATATATATATATATATATAGTATATATATATATATATATATATATATATATATATATCTATATATATATATATATATATATATATATATATATTATATATATATATATATATATTATATCTATATATATACTATATCTATATATACATATAGATATATATGATATATATATATATATATAATATATATATATCTATATATATATATATGGATATATATATATATATATATATATATATATATATATATATACATATATATATATATATATTATATATATATATATATATATATATATATATATATATATATATAGAATATATAATACATCAGGAAAATCGTTGATAAAACAATCAGGAATCCCAGGAAGACAGCAGTCTAAGAAGCCTGCTTTATTTATATGAGAAACGTTTCATGTTGCTTCAACACATCATCAGTCTGCATTAATTAAAATTTACTTGATAAATTACAAGTTAAAAGTACAAATGACTACCAATAAAAAAATCAGCTAAAAATAATTAAAAACTTAAAAAAAAAAAAAAACACAAGTGAGAAAGGCTACCTATTCAAGGTAAGGAAAAGAGCCAAGTGACCACAACAGTTCGTACATGCCCAGACAACACTTAGGCCAGAGAGAGAGAGAGAGGAGACGAAGAAACAGTAGAGTTTAAGCCTGGAGAGGGGTGCTTGATAAATAAAGACTCAATAGTCGTTAAGTAGGCTGTTTGTTTAGTAGTGCCTATTATTGAAAAAAAAAAATCCACATTAATTTTGCATTTGGATGCAAGAGTCCTTATATTAGAAAATTCGGGATTGGATATTCTTGACCCTGTCCTATAACTAAGACCTAGATGGCTATAATAACGAACCTGCAACAGCCTTCAAGAGGATCCAACGTAATTACCAAGGCATCTTGGGCATTGAAATTTATATATTATGTTGGATCTCATGGAATCCTGAAACATGTTCTTATAACTAAAGAAACCTCCAATTTTCTTAGGGTTCATAGGAATGAAGTTTAATTTAAAAAATCCTAGTTCGTTTTCAATAATTTGTTTAACCTTGGAACGTAAATTGTCGGAGTGAATAAAGGGAATTGATGCATACAAAGTTAATTTTGGAACATTAAAGCTCAATGTAGGTTTGGAACCAAACCTTGCTAACATTTTGTTGATAACACTAAAAACTAAATTTCTTGAAAATGAGTTTTTAGTGAAATACTCAAGTAAATATTCAATTTCAATATGAAAAGAGGCCCAATCTGAGGTATATCTAAGTGCTCTAAAAACAAGAAAGAATGGAAACATGAACTAAAAAAATTGGTGCTTAAACCTGTAAAGGTATTTTTTCTGAAAACAGAAGTACTAAAACCGTAGTTATGTCTAATAACCTTAACATCTAAAAATGCAAGAGTGTTGTCCTTCTCTTGTTCTAAAGTAAACTTGATGTTAGGATATATGTTATTAACATATTCAAAAAATAATTGACATTGCCAGGAATGGTTGAATAAGGTAAATGTATCATCAACATATCTTCTGTAATATGTTGATTTAAAACTCTCCGGGCAATTATTTAAAAATTCTTCCTCCAAATGACCCATAAAAAAGTTAGCAAACAACGGGCCTAATGGGGACCCCATTGCAACTCCCCCGACCTGCAGGTAGAGTTGCTTATTAAAGATGAAAGTTGAATCTTGCACAGCAAGTTCTAAAAGGGTTTTAAAAAGCTGTCTATTAAAACCATAAAAAATTTCAGCATCATTAAATAAGGTTATAGTGATGCTGAAATTTTTTATGCTTTACATAAACGAGAGAGAGAGAGAGAGAGAGAGAGAGAGAGAGAGAGATGTAAAAAGTGCGTGAGAATTGCTGATCCTTGACTAATATTTATTCTGTATTTCCCCCCAGGGAATGTTTACACAGCTCATAATTCATTGTTGAGAAAGGTAACGTATTTTAGAGGAATCTAGTACGTCACGCACAGGATAATACATATTTACTCAAGAAGAGAGGAAGGGAGAACATTTTTTGTCTCACAGAATATTTTTCTTATGTAAAGTGAAAGTAAAACAAAATGAAACACTCACTGAATATTGACGAAACGTATCATCTCAGGATTCTCAGGGCTCTGTAAGAACCCATTATTAGGATAAAAATCCATTGACAAGGTATATCAAGTCAAAGAGTTTTTCTCTGAGGTCCTATTAAGATTTTAGGTACTCCCGGAAGTTGCTTGAATTTCAAAAAGTTAAAACGCTCATAGCAAAAATTCAAAGTGGCTTGCGAGAGAGAACCGTCCTTTCTTCGGTTTCTTTTTTATCGTAAATTGTAATTTTATTTATCTCTGAAACTTCAGTGTTTATAAGTAGATCTTGAAAATAATTCATGTTAGCATTTTGCGATAATTCACGGTTGGATGCTGTTCGAAATTTTGTTTACGCCCTTACCATGAAATGCATTTATCAGAGTCGATTTACTGTTAAATTCATGTTTTTTTAAAATCGTCTCTGCTGACATTTTTGCAGATTTTATTTCAAAACGTATTTTGATAATACAAAAATAATTACTGCTGTTTTCAACTTATTTAGTTGCATAAATGCATAATGCACTTCTTGACTTGATGTGTTATTTCAATTATTTTAATGAGGTTTCTTGTTTTCTGGTTCTTAGCCAATTCAATAAAACACGAGAGTTTCATCAGTATTTTTTGGCTTAGTAGACGACATTAATTAACAGGAAAGGCAAAGGAGATAAGTCTTTACCGTCACTTATCAAATGAAAGAATGCTGAAAATGTTCAATAGACTATAAGAGATCGTAAAAAAATCATTATACCATTTAGTTCACGCATCCTTAAAGTAGAAATCTGTTTTATTTTCTCTCTCTCTTTGGCCGTCGTTTACGTAAAATAACTATTCTGATTTCCAAAGCATCATACAGTAATCATAATATTCTCTTGCCTTGCTTTTCAAATATCTATCACAATGATGAAGCAATGGATTTGTTAGATTTAGATGGAAAGTTATTGAAATCGTGAAAATTGCTACGGCATTTTCAGAAATACCTTTTATTTATAAAAGGTAGATGAGTGAATATTCTCTCTCTCTCTCTCTCTCTCTCTCTCTCTCTCTCTCTCTCTCTCGGAAAACAGTACAACGCATTATCTGCCAAATAAAGGTTGATTTACACTCGAAATTATGGGAGTCAGTAATTCTTTGGGTATTGGGATTTCCAGGGGAACGATCACTATTAATCGAATTAGCGAAAAACTGAAAAAAAAAAAAATGATTCAACATGAAATCTTGATCCTTACATTTTAGTGCATTAGTTCGCTTATCTTGACAGTCATATGCAGCTTCCATGATTGGTAGTTCCCATAAGGCTGTTGCGTTAAATATTTTATCCCTATTTTTTTCTTAAAATAGTGTTCATCATCACTTACAAGAATTACAGCAAGCTTTTCATCACAATGCTAATAGCACTACTCTAGGATATACATATAAAATGTAAAAAAACTACGAACACTGCAGATATAGAGATAACATCCAAAACTGTTTTTAAGGCTGTCTTGGTAATCCTCTATATATAGATCTACCAGACCAGAACTTCTTTCCTACCCCTACTTATCAGCCCCTAAAAAAAACAAGAAAATCCTTTTGTTCTTTCTGGAGTGTGTATTTTTCAAAGACGTCTATATTGACATAGCGGAAGCGTTGGCGCCAAATATCGAGCTCAGAATGAACGAGAATCGGAGGGAAGAGAGAAAATCTTTGGTTTGATCTTAGTTGCAGTCATAGGTAAATAAAGGGAACGATTATATGAAAAATCAAGTGGAAAATTTTGGCATTGCAAATATAGAATGGTTCTTGTTTATTTCTGAAGAATTAAAATTTATGTTTGCTTATATATGTATATATAATATATATATATATATATATATATATATATATATATATATATATATTATATATATATATACATATATTGTGACGAAGTGCCAAGTATCTGGTTACTATACTTACCATTCATTAATTGTTACCTCACAAAAGCCAGACACCTGAACCCTCATCACAGGTACTAAACGACTGAATACACTAAATTCAACAGTGATCACTTAACAACTTACCAGTATTGCAGAAAATCAGACTAAGTTCATCAAAACAGGTGTGAGGTAATCTTGTAAGTAATTAAATTAATCAAAGGGCATCACTCCATGAACAACTTTAAAAGTATGAGTATTTCCCTGATTTCAGAAGTCTAAGTACTTCCCTGGTTCTAAGTCACTTCAAGTTAATTGAAGGAAAACAGATCAATTACCACTCTATGTTTCTACCTAACATCAATATAATCATATGCAATATACGGTTAGAAATGAAAACACTTATAAAAATTGTAGAAAAAAAAATTTATTATTAAACTCAAAATTTATAAGTGAAATTCACAATATCAGGGAAAACTACTGTTACTTGAAAACAAAGTAAAGTTTAATTAATTCTTGAATCAATTAAGTAAAATTAAATCAAAATTAATTTATCACAAAATTCAAGAAAATTAATTTAATCAAAATTCAAAAGTGTTAGGCAATAATTGAAATGTGGAAATTAATTCACAAGTGCCAAACAATAATAAAACTTGGAAAGAATTCTAAGTAAATGCAAATTAATTCACAAGTGTTAAATTTAATTAAATGTGCAATGAGTAAGTAATGAAAATAACTAAGTTAATTAAAGTGTGAATGCAAATGAAAACACAGAAAAATGTGGAAAATATTAAAATTGCAAAAAGTATATATCACACAGAATATAAAATAAAAACACACACTTCAATAAGAAAATGGATAAATGCACAAAACATAAAAATCACTTCAATAAGAAAATGGATAAATGCACTTCAAATGAAACAAACACAAAACACAAAAACTTGCAATGTATAAATATGTAAATCTTTTCACTCAAACCATCATAACCAGTAGATATTAGTTTTTACCAAACCACTGTTACTATTAGTTATTAGTTTTTACCAAACCTTTGTAACCATCAGTTATTAGTTATTAGTTAACCACTGTTCCCATTAGTTATTAGTTTTTACCAAACCTTTGTAACCATCAGTTATTAGTTATTAGTTAACCACTGTTCCTATTAGTTATTAGTTGCAATGATAAAAATATAACACACTTTACCTTTTTGGTATACCAATTTCTTTCTTTCTTTGCTGCAGCTTGTTTCACACTTTCACAAAACCAGGCGCCGTTACACAACAATGTTTGTTCAGATTTCACAAAAAACACTAAATAACACTAAATAAACTCTAAGAAATATCAAATCTGAAATCTCCAAGTTATGAGTGACCAATTTACGTTACGTTAATATAATCTAAAGGATGTCGAGAGAGAGAGAGAGAGAGAGAGAGAGAGAGAGAGAGAGATGTGATCGCTTTGAGTATTTAAGCCCGAATGAATTCTTTCATTTCGCACAAGAGCTGGGCAGTGGAGATGACACAAAACGTTTTGGGCAATAATTCTTTTTAGGAGCTTCGAAACCTGACGCAACTTTACAGATAAAATGTGAAATCTGCACATAGTTTTGACAAAGACGAACGCGTATAAAACAATTCTGCTCAATAGAGACACGACTCGACCAAAACAGACGTGATGAGAGAAATCCCAAAACACAGCGAAGACTCGAGGTCTCTAATCAAACGTGTTGACAGGTTTTGAAAAACAACTCGAAGACTGCCAGCTCCCTTAATCTAGAGGAGATGAAAAGTTACTGAAACAGTTCTAGCTTTGAATGGACAAAGTTAATCTCTCTCTTTCTACATTCTACATTATATATTCTTTTACATTATGTAATGCAGAAATCTGAACACACATTTTAAACATCCTAATTCTAAGCTAGCTAGGAATCTGAAAAATTTTGCACAATTCTACATAACATTTTATACAGTCTAAGAAGGAATATATGCACTTTGAAAGTAGCAATATATAATAAATAAATATATTATATATATATATATATATATATATATATATATATATATATATATATATATATATATATATATATATATATATATATATATATATATATATATATATATATATATATATATATATATATATATATATATATATATATATATTATATATATATATATATATATATATATATATATATATATATATATATATATATATATATATATATATATATATATATATAGTATATATATATATATATATATATATATATATATATATATATATATATATATATATATATATATATATATATATATATATATATATATATATATATAAAACTACAAATACCCTTTAGTATCTAATTCGCTCTACCTCAGAATTAATATATTTTCATATATGTTAACTGAAGGGGACTTTTTAGTTGATATTAATTGTGTCAGCTCCCGGGCGCGAACCTAGAAACCCAGGAATTAGGACGTACAGGGAAGAGCCTTTAACCACACAGCTACTTTAGTTTGCTCTCATATCCAAGTTGCTCTTTTTCTGTCTCCTAGTGTTATTCCCATCAGTATTCTTCCCATAGCTCTTTGAGCTGTAATTAGTTTGTTCTAAGGCTTTAGTAAGGCTCGAACTTTCTGATGATTAAGTTAATACTGGTAGGACTATCTGATTAGATACTTTTCTTTGAGAAAGTGGTATTTTACTTTTCATATTCTCATTTTCTTTACCACAAGCTCTCTATCCCATGCTTATCCTTCTTTTAATTTCGGTCTCTTTTCCTGGGGATACACTTACTGTCTGTCCTAAATACGTATATTCATTGACAATCTCTAGAGGTTCGTCCATAACTGTCTTTGCCTTTTCATTAAACATTGACTTAGTTTTACTCATATTCATTTTCAGTCCTACATTTCTGCTTTCTCTATTCATATCTTCTATCATCTTTTGTAATTCCTCCCCTGATTCACTGAGTAGAACTATGTCATCTCCAAATCTTAAGTTGTTAAGGTATTCCCCATTAATGTTAATTCCTACAATTTCCCTATCTAAATTCTTTAAAACTTCTTCTAGGCAATCGGAAATTTCTCATTAATTTTATGTAGATTTAGGATTGCTGTACCACCCATATAGATATCTTCAAGTGTTCTAACATAAGACTCATTTATTTCTTGCTTTTGAAGATCTTTCATTACTGCTGAAGTTTTAACAGAATCAAAAGATTTCTCATAGTCTACAAATGGCATATATTGTGGTTTCTCATATTCTGTTGATTTTTTCTTTAGCTGGTTAATTACATGGATATGATTAGTTTTTGATTACCTGCTTTAAAACCTGCCTGTTCTCTTGCTTGGTTAAAGTCTAGCTGTCTTTATATTCGGCCTAATATAATCTTTGTAAATATTTTATACATTACTGAGGGTAAACTTATTGGGTGGTAATTTTTCAGGTCTTTTGTGTCTCCCTTTTTGTGAATTAATATAATGATAATTTTTTCCAAGCTGTAGGTATAGAGCATTCTTGCAAGAATTTTGTGTAAAGTTCAGCGAGTTTTACTATTATGAAATCTCCTCCAGCTGTTATTAAATCAATTGTTAGGCCGTCTTCTGCTGCTGCTTTGTTTCTTTTCATGTCTTTTAATGCTTTCTTTACTTCTCTTACTTTAGGTACCAGCTCTGGTGTCTCATTATTTCTATTGACAAAGTTATTTCTTATATCACTACTGTACAGCATTGTATAGAAATCCTCAGCAATTTTTATCACTCCATCTCTTTTGTTGATAATGTTTCCATTTTCATCGCTTAAAGCAAATATCTGTTGGCGTCCTATTCCGAGTCTTCTTTTCTTCAACTTGATTCTTCTTCCCTTCGTTAGTGTTTCTTCAATTTTGGTCTGATTGTGTTTATGAATGTCTTGGGATTTTAGTTTGTTTATTGTTTTGGATAGTTCTACTAGTTATATTTCATTTCTCTTATTATAGGATTTTTTTAAGAATTAGTTTTTCTCTTTCTTTCCTTAGATTTGGACAGATTTTACTTCTCACCATTCTATGATTGCTTGACTTTAACTTGTTTAACAATGTTACATCTTTAACTAAATTAAGTTATTTACTGAGAATAAAATCAATTTCGTTTCTCCATTTGAGCTTCCCATGTCCATTTTCTATGTTCCTTTTTATAAAAAAAAAAAAAAGCTGTTCATGATTTTTAGATTGTTTCTTTCGTCAAATTCTACAAGCATGTCTCCTCTGTCATTTCTTGTGCCTACTTCGAATTCACCTACAGCTGATTCCCCTCTCTTCTTTTGACCTACTTTGGCATTGAAATCACCCAAAACAAACGTAAATTGAATCTTATGTTTTTTCAAAGATATCTCCAGATCTTCATAAAAAATTTCCATTTCTTCCTCTGTATGGGATGTTGTTAAAGCATACATTTGAATGATCTTCAGTTTATACTTCTTATTTAGTTTTATAATGAATCGTACAGTTCTATCACTAATCCTATAAAATTCTTCTATGTTACCTGCAAGATTTTTATTAATAAGAAAACTCAATCCATTTTCTTTGTTCCTTTCATGCCCTCTGAAGCAAAATATATGACCCTTTATTATCTCTATATATGATTCCCCATTTCTTTTAGTTTCAATCAATCCTATTATATCCCAATTTATTTCTTCCAGCTCTTCTAGTAACACAGCTAGATCTTCTTCCCTAGACAGAGTCCTGACATTGTACGTTTCAAGGTTCAGTTTCCAAAGGTGGCCTGTTCTAGTCCAGAGATTTTTAGCACCCCTGCGGTGGGACGTATCTGCCTGCCACATTGACCAGTTGTTCCACTGTTGTTGGGGACTGGGGGTCGAGACGGGCTACTTGTATTCATGTCTGGGGTTTGGCCATTTTTTCATCACCACGCTGGCCACTGTGGGTTGGTGATGGTGGGAGACTTTGGTCTGATCACTCACAACAAACCAACCTAGCATGGGTAGCCTTGACTAATACAGCTTTGCTGATCTTGGTGATATACAAACTCTTTCACTACGTTAAGGTATCCCCACTTAGAAAGATATATATATATATATATATATATATGTATATATATATATATATATATATATATATATATATATATATATATATATATATATATATATATATATATATATGTATATTATACACACACACACACACACACACACACACACATATATATATATATATATATATATATATATATATATATATATATATATATATATATATATATATATATATATATATATATCTGTTGGGATTGTAGGTAATAAGAATTCGGGTCGTAATAATGTCGCGAATTAAACTGCGACTGACTTACTGGTTCGTGCCTGATGCACAGTGGCTGATAGTTCTTACCAAAGGGGATCGGCTCCAGCCCGTGCACAAGGACAACTTGACTAAAAACACGTCTGAGTTTTACAATTTTATTACAAAAATAGGTTATTTACGCTCATATTTACATACTTAAAAGATACCTATAAAAAATAAATAGGCCGTATCGCCCTTACGTTACAACAATGAGAAGCGTGGACAGGCGGCCACCAGATTCTCGAAAATCTCGCAAAAAATCGCTATCTTCAAACATAAATATACATGAGTACGATTTTGAGCCACTCCACTGTTACGACAACGATGGCTAGGATTATCACAGATTACTGACATAAATGTATGTCACTCACAATTCACGCTTCCCAAGTCGAAACACGTGATTGGAATATCAGATTGAAGAGGACGTTATGGGCTATGAAAAGGGGGTCGTGGGGTGACGAATTAGTCTCTTATCGTAACTTCAAAAAGATTTCTAAGGATTTATTTCCTCATGGGGTGACAAAATAAACACAAATCAGTATTCAAGTGGACTCTTGGTGGGCTTCAAAATAATTGTAATAATAAATGTCAAGGAAAAAATAAAATTCTATCAAGAACCATCTCGTTCTTGTAGCCAATCGGCATACGTGGAATTCCTTACGTATGTGGGACAGGCAGAAATGAGTCATGGAAAAATAGTGCACATATTTTTTCACGACAAATGATATCATAAATTAAAAAAAATTATATAAAGGACAGCAAAACAAAACAAAACAGGATACAATGATAAAAATAACAACACTAATAGTAAAGCTCTCAACCATAATAATATGCAGACTTTGTAAAGATAAATACATATATTGCCATTATCACCTAGAATACCCGTAAAACATAAATTCTAAAATTTAAGTAATATTAGCAAGGAAGAGTAAGAAAATAAAACATTTTTCGTTTCCTTTTCTTCCTGGATAACTTTTCATTTATATTTATTCAGAGTTTTCTATATTTTCCACGCACAATAAAAACTGCAGTTGTTAATGGAGGTAACGTTTCACTTTATTTCATTTTTTTTTTTTTTTTTTTTTTTGCTTTCATGCGCTGATCACCACTAAAAGAGAAGGAAAGGGAGCAACAGCTAAATGCACGAGATCTGCGTTGCTTCCTTCCACAAGTATTAATTCGGTCTTCAAAGACGAACCGTGATCCCACAAAGAAAATCTAATTATGCATTAAATGCTGCTCTAAAAGTAACATTCCTCCGATGTGATATTTGATTACAGTTTCTGAAAAGAAACAAAAAATAAAATTTTCTAATGTCAAATTAAAATGTGTATGCGCACAAAGAAAGCAAGAAAAAAGGAATGTCCTTTGAAAATGGTTCAGAAAGGCAGTGCCAATAACTGAAAATGCCCAGGTATAGCAAACTGATTGCCAATATTTTTTTTTATTTGTTTAAATTAACATTGGGGTTAAGTATCATTTAATATTAATTTCCTAAGAGAGAGTTGAGAAATCCTCCCGTGTCTCAATATATTCTAGAATATTCCATCCTTCTTATTTTAGAGGCTGACGTTATTAAGAAAACATGGTATTGCCTGTGCTTTAAGAAGTTCCCGGATCAGTTGCGGTTAGAATATTTTTCTTGTAAAAAAATATTTTAATGAATCTCTCAAATGATTTTTCGAATAAAAAAAATTATATCATGGTAAAACAATTTTTTCCATCACAATGAAAAGGGATTTTTTCCTTCTTACTCAGTTATTTTCTCTATAAATTTCCTAAGAATATTCTGTATAGGTTTTAAATATAGTTTGGATCTGTTATGTATGTGACCTTTCAATGAAAAAAAAAACTTCTTAAATTCAAAGAACAAAAAAATTGTAATGATGTGAAAAACCCAGAAAAGAAAATAGTTTCAATGTGTTAGTCTCTGTTTATCCGTTTTCTTAAACTATATTTACGAATTATCTCTGGAAGCATTCATAGGATGATGCATCAGTAACCTTTTCATAGGACAGTAAGGTCATTGTTAATGTCCCAGAATAATATGATTGATAGGACGTGATCCATAATGTTAAGAAACATTATAGGTGAATGACATCGGTTTGTAAATTAGGAGAGTGCAGAGTAAAAATACCGAATGATTCTCGCGTGTGTTGCAATTTTAAGTAGATAGTAAGGTAATGTATCTCATCCATATTGTTTCGATACGTTTACCTAAATTCTGTGGACTAAAAAAAATAAAAAAGTAAAATAAAACTTGATATCATTCAAGTACTTTGCAAAAATATACTAACAATGTCTTTCACTAAGTTTTCAAAAAGACAGCTGCTAATGTTGGACCAGCACAGCTACCATAGCAAATTACGACGGGATCAAGTTCGTCTCTCTATGTGAAAGGAAAGAGTCCTTTTGTCATGGACGGGTAAAATCTCTACTCCAGTGCTACATTGCGAAAATTCCGCCATAATCTGATCACTAATAGGTAACCTGAAAATGCCATTTTTCAGAAGTCGTTTTACTCATGCTGCAGAAAGAAACACTTTCATGATCAATGCAGAGAAAAGCTTAATAATTCTAAAAACACTTCAGTAATCACAGAGCTAATTTCCCTTGTCAAGAGAAACAAACTAATCAAGCGCCTTCACCATTCCTAAGGAAATCCGACAACTCTGATTTACATCTATGAATTATTAAACAAAGACCCCGGTCATTAAACTGAAAACACCAGGAAGGAGGGAATAAAGTTTAAAATTATTACATTTCGGTTTATGAAATGCAATCTCATCGTTTGTC
Source organism: Macrobrachium nipponense (assembly GCF_015104395.2). Lineage (NCBI taxonomy): Eukaryota > Metazoa > Arthropoda > Malacostraca > Decapoda > Palaemonidae > Macrobrachium > Macrobrachium nipponense. Next base: position 57,154,746 of record NC_061092.1, read on the forward strand.
CAGCTAGCATGATAAAGAAGCCTATCTATTGCAGCATGAACAAACATAAATTTCATTTAGAAATACGGCAGAGGTCTATATGCGCTCGGTCAAAATGTCCCAAAAGACTCAGTGAAATAGATTTCTTGTATTTACTCACATGAACCGAGGAGTTTTCTGCTCCCGTCCATCAGAGGGTTTTCTATTGCTTTTATTTCTTCACGTTCCTCCTCATTCATGAGAAAGACATTTGACGCCAACTCTTCTACTCTATCAATGTGGTCATCTTTGAAATGTTCACAGTTAAGAATTTTTATCTATTTATTTTTTTAAGAACTTCTGCCGTGCTAGTTCGAGACAAGGGATTACAAACACAGCTGTGAGAAAACTTTTGAATTCACTCCCTAACTCCTGTTAAGAGGTGTTTCACCATATTTCTTCTTAAAAAAGACTTTATTAGTCTATGTTATAATGGTATTAAAATTATATTATTCTCAAATGTTCTTGAAGTATAAGAAAAAACAAATGTGATAGAATGTATAATCTAGGAAAATTTATGGCAAGTAATAATCATAAAAGTTCAAGTTGAACTTTTGTGGTTATTAGTTGCCATAGATTTCCTGTTTCAAACACACGAAGTTGCTGTCACGAAGATGGGTTGTTACCGACACTAAGTACAAATACCTGCTTTCGACGTTATCACCCTATTCCCTTTAGTGATAGCTTTAGGCGCGTCACTGAAAGTCGTAGGTCTTCCAGTCAGCGGTTCGAGCCCATGAGATGATGAACCACTTATGAAATATAAGTCCCCTTTGGTTTGAATATGCATAAATTATATCCGAGATAGAGTGAATTGGATAGTAAAAGTCATTTGTAGCTTAATGTTGATAAACAAAGTATATATATATATATATATATATATATATATATATATATATATATATATATATATATATATATATATACTATATATATATATATATATATATATATATATATATATATATATATATAGACATCAGAGGGTTACCGAAACTCAGTAGATCAGTTAAGGGGTTTATTAGGAGATACGTTTCGTGTCATCCCGACACATCATCAGTCTGTAATGTAAAATCAATTCACATTTATAAAAAATTATAATTAAAGTTTACATGCTATTTTAGAAGGAAAACATAAAATACTAAAGTTATTCATTAAAATTATTGTTAAAAGCTAGAAATACTAAAATTATTTACAAGGTGACATTAAAATTGTAGAAATTTAGCATTAAAAAGGAACATTAACCTTAATAAAGTGAAGGACAAGAAAGGAATGGCTGTAGGACCGTCGTTTGCCCAGATCTCGACTACGCCAAGAAAAGCTGAGTAGAGGATTGACTAGAATTGAGGGAAGGAACGAGGTGCTTGATATGTAAAGACTCAAGTGTCGTTATATATTGGCTATGCTTGGTATTGTCAATCATCGAAAAATGTTTTTTGTTTATTTCAATTCTACAGAGCTGCATGATTTCTTATATTAGAAAGTTCAGGATGGTTATCCTCTGGCCAGTTCTGTAGCTTACTCCCAAATGACTAGAATATCGAACTTGCAACAAGCGTTTCGTCGATCCAACGTAAGTACCGGGACACCCCGGGCAAGTAAATTTGTAAATAATATTGGATCGCATAAACGGTTGCAAATTCTCTTTATGGCTAAAAAGTGAGCCTATTTTGAGAGGATTAACAGGTATTAAATTAACATTGAGGCTTCCGAATTCTCTTTCAATAATTTTCTTGATACGGTCTCCTAATTTATTTTTGAAAAAATATGGAATAGTGGCGTATATGGGTAATTTTGGTACATCAAATGAAGGGGTATTTTCCGTGAAGTTTAAGTTAAGTAATTTGTTTACTATTTTATAAAATACCTCCGTAGGGTATGAGTTAGTTAAAAAGTAATCTTGTAAAATTCATTTCAGTGTGGAAAGATTTCCAATAAGAAGCATACCTAAGTGCTCTAAAGACCAAAGTGGAGATGGCATTTAATTTAAAATTGATGAAGCACGAACTATAAAAATTATTCCCCATTCCTATGAAGGTGTATTTCCTATAGACAGAAGTATTAAACTTATTATTATCTCTGGTTATCTAGATATCTAAGAAAGGTAAGCAGTTATCTTTTTCAGTTTCTATGGTAAAGTTTATGTTACTGTGCTGAGTATTCACGAACTCCAAAAAGGCATCAGCCTGCCATGCATGTCTAAGTAAAAATAAAAGTATCATCTACATATCTCTTGTAAAAAGTTTGGTTTAAAAGAACTTGGGCAATTCGGCTAAAAAATTTTCTCTAAGAAGAAATCCATAAACACATTGGCAAAAATCGGGGCTAAGGGGCACCCCATGGCCACGCCCTCGACCTGCGAGTACAGAAGACCATTAAAACGAAAGCGGAATCTTGCACAGCAAGTTCCAATTATTGCTTAAACAAAATTTCTATTAAAACCGTGGAAAGTGTCATCAGCATTTAAAAAAAAAACTCTGTCTAAAATAATGTCAATTGTCTCTTCTAAGGGTCATTGGTAAATAAAGAGTCTACTCGAGACTAACCATATAGTGATCTGAGTCCTGCATGACAATAAAGTTTCTGAAAGTCGAAGCCATTTTTTATTGTATGTTCAGGTCGAGGGAGTTCATTAAGTAACGTAACAATGTATTTAGAGAGATTGTATGTTGGGCTTTTATAAGAAGAAACAATTGGTCGGATAGGACAGCCCTCTTTTGTGAATTTTTTGGGAGACCATATAAAACGCTAAAGGATGACCCTGTAACAAAAAGTTTTTGATACGTTTACTTCCGTTCATAATTTTGATGATTTTTTAGTTTCCTCAATAAATCTGTTAATTTTATCTTCTCGTTTAAAGATTTCTAAAAAGCTTGGCTCACCTAAATATTTAAATTTAGAAGTATCGGAAAGTATTGTTATAACCTTGTTTACGTAGTCTTGTTTATTGAGGATAACCACACCTTTGCCTTTATCAGGTCTGCATATTATAATATCTTCTTGCTCAAGTTTCAAGGACTTAAGTATTTTCCATATCCTCTCTTTTGAAAAAAGGTGTCCACTTTACCCTAGCGCTCTTATATGTGTCATGCAAAGCAGTTGACATTCTCATTTGCAAGTTACTCAAATTGTCAGTTAAGTAAGACCCTTGAGTCTCTGAAACAAGACCTCGAACGGAAAATAAAAATGAGCAAAACCTGGTCTATAGGACGGAAGGCAGAAGTCCAGACCAAAAGACAGAATAAATTCTTCCCTTTTTGATAAAATATAGCTAGACATATTAAAAATACAATTATTTCTAGAGCTAAAATTAGGAATATGAACACCCAATGCTTCAAGTTTTCTTTGGTGGCGGGCATGTACATTGCTGATAAAGTTGTTGATAAATTCACAAAATAACTTTTTGTACAAAATCTTATCTAGAAATGACATATTATATATAACGTAGTTTGTAGATTGTGACAGCAGCATTTTAATTTTTCAACAGTACGCAATTTAAGATCGAATTTCTTTGGATAGAAGCTCCTCCAATGCATTTTGGTAGAATTCGGTGTTGTAAGGGCAGTCTTGTATAGTTTGAAGCGAAGGAATCTGGGGAACACTCCGTTGATCTGACAATACTGCAGGAACTCGACATCACATCTGGACTTCTCAAGTTTTAGTGTGGTTTTCTCAAGATTCCTCGAAAGTTGTTCAAGATCTGGGCAAAATTTTGAATCCTACGTAGGCGGAGCTTGAAAGATAAACAGGAAGGCAAAACAACAGACGGAACATCTCGGAGGTGTGTGGACATCAGGTGCGAACATGTAGACATCAGAGGGTTACCGAGAAACTCAGTAGATCAGTTAAGGAGTTTATTAGGAGAAACGTTTCGTGTCATCCTGACACATCATCAGTTCCTGTAATGTAAAATCAGTTCACATTTTATAAAAAAATATAATTAAAGTTTACATGCTATTTTAGAAGGAAAACATAAATACTAAAGTTATTCATTAAAATTATTGTTAGAAGCTAAAATAGTAAAATTATTTACAAGGTGACATTAAACTTGTAGAAATTTAGCATTTAAAAAAAAACCCCAAACATTAAAAAAAAAGGAAAATTAAACCTTAATAAAGTGAAGGACAAGAAAGGAATGGCTGTAGGACCGTCGTTTGCTCAGATCTCGACTACGCCAAGAAAAGCTGAGTAGAGGATTGACTAGAATTGAGGGAAGGAACGAGGTGCTTGATATGTAAGACTCAAGTGTCGTTATATATTGGCTATGCTTGGTATTGTCAATCATCGAAAAATGTTTTTTGTTATTTCAATTCTACAGAGAGCTGCATGATTTCTTATATTAGAAAGTTCAAGATTGGTTATCCTCTGGCCAGTTCTGTAGCTTACTCCCAAATGACTAGAATATCGAACTTGCAACAAGCGTTTCGTCGATCCAAACGTAGTACCGGGACACCCCGGGCAAGTAAATTTGTAAATAATATTGGATCGCATAAACGGCTGCAAATTCTCTTTATGGCTAAGAAGTGAGCCTATTTTGAGAGGATTAACAGGTACTAAATTAACTTGGAGGATTCCGAATTCTCATCAATAATTTTCTTGATACGGTCTCCTAATTTATTTTTGAAAAAATATGGAATAGTGGCGTATATGGGTAATTTTGGTACATCAAATGAAGGGGTATTTTCCGTGAAGTTTAAGTTAAGTAATTTGTTTACTATTTTATAAAATACCCCATTCCATATCAATTACTAATATAGAAGAAAATATATACCATCGCTTCACCAGACTAAACATGAATACAGTGTATCTAAGTTTCCTTTCGTAACTATTATCTAAATTCTCCGGAATGTTATTTGCGTATTCATGATCAAATAATTTCCCGTCCTGTGCTTTAATAGATTTCAGTTCATATTACTACAATACCAAATTTTCCATTACGAACCTTACTGATTTGAATTTGTACTATTAAATTTTACCAAATCAGGTTTGCCTCCAGCTTCCGTTTTCCTTCTAAAATGGTGTTCAAAACTGCTTCCAAAATCCTATTGTTGCTATTTAAATTGCCAGGAGTATACCTGACTAAATGGAACGGAATTAACTCGAAATAATGTTAAGCTATCGAGATTTGAAAATGTAGAAATCCTTTTGGTGGTATTTGTTTGTATTCAAGGTTCTTGATTAAGGATTCTTTGCAATAGCCGTATGAGGATTCAAGTAAGGCTGAGAAACAGAAGAAACTGAAAACTTCCAGCATTTGTAAGTCGAGAGATCACAGCAGGAAAGAAATATTAAAGAAAACAATTTACCTCTGCAGCAGCTCCCAAAATAATAAGCACAAAATCCATTATAAATTACTCCTACAATAAAGACAAGCTCGGCACAAACAAGTCCCCCTCAATACCCCCTGACGTTTTAACCTTCTCCCAGAACACTGATGTTCCAGACCCTTCTGTTATTTTCCAAGGATATCCTGTTAGTTGTTAACCATACCAACCAACTCCACAAGAATGTTCAGAGCAGCAGAAAATTGTCAAACAAGTGTACGCTTAATCCATTTTTTTCTCTCTCTCTCTCTCTCTCTCTCTCTCTTCTCTCTCTCTCTCTCTCTCTCTCTCTCTCTCTCTCTCTCAGGAAATAAAATTACCAATCCTCAATTTCTTGATTTTTAGTTGAGTATGTGATCTTTCTCTTCTCTCTCTCCTATCTCTCTCTCTCTCTCTCTCTCTCTCTCTCTCTCTCTCTCTCTCTTTGTTGTTTGAATTCAGAGATGAAGGAAATTGCTAGCAATGAATAAAGTTTTGATGGAAACACTTGAAATGTACAGTTTTTATGTAACATTTGCATCCCGAAAGCGTTGTTGACAGAGAGAGAGAGAGAGAGAGAGAGAGAGAGAGAGAGAGAGAGAGGAGAGAGAGAGAGAGAGATAAGACTGTCTTTCAATGAATTATAAAGGGAGTCTGAAATGTAAACGGATTAAGTTTCGTCTCGATAAAAATATAGAGAACTTTCAGTGGGGACTCTTTTTCCCTATGATTTAATTGATATGCACATGCATCGCGACAGTCTCGCTAATGAAAGCCCACTGTATCTCGGGTTAAAGATCGTTGTTTGGACTTTCCATTTGTTGTTGATTCCAAAGTTAAGCTAGTCCCCTTTCAGCCAGGGATTTGACCTTGAGTATTTCTTTTATTTATGCCAAGAAATTATGTGGCATAGAAAGCCTATGAAAAAAAAAGTGATTTTATCATTACTCTGCCATGATAATAATAATGAACTTGCGTGTTAACATTCCATTCTTGAGCGTTTTGTATTAATAGACCTTGGAATAGGTGGCTCCTATAACGTATTGTCTTTAGTGACGGTTAACCTTTTTGCGAGCTTTAGTGTACTTTAAACAACAAAAAACCTCTAGGATTATCGATGGTCGTAAAAAAAAAACCGCCAGGATCGGTTGCAAAGCGGGTGGTTTTATTATTGGGAAAATCTTTAGTTACAATGGCAGTGGGGGCGATTTTAGGAGTCGAGTACAGATATGTAAGAGTTCATCCGCTCACTAAAATAAAGCTGATGTATTTTGCCTTTGGCTGAGTCAGGTGTTGTGAATCTTCGTAGTCTAATTGCCTTAGGGCGTGGGAACGCTGACGTTGTCCGTTCTTGGTTCGCTTTCTTTGGAAAAAATTTTTGACTTAGTTGCATCTACTATTGAGACACTTGCGGAAATGTTTAATAAATCAGTAAACAAATATTTAATGGGGTATCAATGAACCTTCATAAAACAAGACACACATTACTGCATAACCTGAATTTACTTGGTTCTTGACTGACAATTTCTTGTCAGAAAGGATACTTTAATTCTGCTATAAACGATACAATTACTACATAAAGAAGCAGCTTATTTGCTACATTGCAAAGCTTTACCTTGAAAAGCTACTACGTTTTGGTAAATATGTCGTTTGGAATAAAGAAAAAATAAACAGGGCAGTATTGCTATGATCCTTATTCGTGAATGCCTTAAACAATATGAGTTTACAATTAGCTTTGCTTAAGCATAACAACTTTGTAAAGGAGAGTTGGAGGATATATTACACAGAACTCGAAATCCAATTAAGGGAAGGCTTGTGCGTTTCGTCGATGAAGTGTATGTATTTTTGTCTCTGAAAAATCTAGTCCTTCAAGAGTCATGTACGGATTTAGAGAGAATGAATTAACAAATGAGGTATCAGGCAATACTTTCATCTCTCTCTTCTCTCTCTCTCTCTCTCTCTCTCTCTCTCTCTCTCTCTCTCTCTCTCTCCCCCTCCCTGTCTCGCTTTCTGTCTCTCTCTTGCAGCTGACAAGATCAAAGGCGCAGTTGCAATTATGAGAGGGTTAACGTTTTTGCGATATAGTATATATATATATATATATATATATATATATATATTATATATATATATATATATATATACTATATATATATCTATATTCGCAAAACGTTAACCCTCTCATAATTGCAACTGCGCCTTTGGATCTTGTCAGCTGCAAGAGAGAGACAGAAAGCGAGACAGGGAGGGAGAGAGAGAGAGAGAGAGAGAGAAAGTATTGCCTGATACCTCATTTGTTAATTCACTCTCTCTAAATCCGTACATGACTCTTGAAGGACTAGATTTTTAATATAAAAATCTAGTTTAATATAAAAAGGGGGGTTAAGATATATATATATATATATATATATATATATATATATATATATATATATATATATATATATATATATATATATATATATATATATATATATATATATATATATATATATATATATATATATATATATATATATATATATATATATATATATATATATCTTAAACCCTAACGCCGACTGGACGTATTTTACGTCGACATTTTTTGTCTCTCGGTGCCGACTGGACGTATTTTACGT
>NC_061092.1:57163187-57170687 GCF_015104395.2 Macrobrachium nipponense
GAGTATATACGTGATGCTATGTATAAATAAAGGTTTTTTTGCCATGAAGGATAAAATGAAAAAGCGAGATAGCGTAGTACTTTGGGTCCTGTTCGGACCCTTTACTGAGGCAAACTGATTTTACAAAGAACAACATAGTCAAAAGAAGGCTTAATATACAAACTGACACTACCAGAATAGTCATAAGGGCGATTTCACTCTACAGAAAGGAGGAGCCGCCAGAGGCTAGCCACACCTTGAAGGATACCCGCAGTAAACAAGTGATTCTTCAAGAAAACAGTACATTTTGAAAAAAAACACGGGAGCATATACAATTTAATATCATGAATTTTTTACACAATTTTTTTTCTTTTTTTCCCAACAAAAATTATTATTAATGTCTTTTGACTCCTGAGAAGGAGGCCTCTAATTTAGAAACACCTGTTATATATATATATATATATATATATATATATATATATATATATATATATATATATATATATATATATATATATATATATATATATATATATATATATATATATATATATATATATATATATATATATATATATTATATTATATATATATATATATATATATATATATATATATATATATATATATATATATATATATATATATATATATATATATATATCTATATATATATATATATATATATATATATATATATATATATATATATATATATATATCTAAATTAGAGGCCTCCTTCACCACATAACAAATGGAAAGTTATGAAGTTTTCTGCGTTAGCCTATCTCCAAGTACATTATCTTAAGTTTAAATTAAGCTCTTTTTTCATATTACATTTCTTGTATTTTCAGACTGAGTGACGTAGTTAGATACAGCCATGGCTGACGACTCAGAGGAAATAAGATGGATTGATCGAATCAGGGCTATAACCTTCATAGAGGCCAGGGATGCTGGTGCATCCTTCATTTCACGTTCCTGGATAGCTAAATACATTAAAAGAGATGAATCCTTTGTTAAATGAAACTGGAAAAAAATCCATATGACTCTCATCGCGAAAAGAGTGAGAATCTTGGAAGGCCTGAAGTCCTTTCTCAGGAGTCAAAAGACATCATATCTGAGGCATTGGGTAGACCAAGAAAGTCTTTACGTAAATTGGCGCTTGAACTAGAAACAAAAAGGGGAAAGAAGAGAAGTTATAGTGCTGTAAATCAGGAGTTGAAAAAATCTGGTATCAAGCCATTTCATGTTATCAGCAATCCCAACATCACCCAGCAGCAGAGAGAAGACCATGCATGGTTTTGTGGTTCATTTCTTAAAGATTGGGATAAAGCTGACTTTTTCAATGTCACCGCATCAGATGACTTCTTCAATTACACGGTCAGGAAGCCAAATAATTAAAATGACATCATTTGGGCTGCAAAGTTGGATGATATCGGCGATGACGTGGACTATCGCCAAGTTGCGAAATTTCCTGAATGTTTGGGAATTTTTCTCTGTTTCACAGCCAAACAGTTAATGTAGATCATCAAAGAAAAAGGACAGTCACGGAATGGCGAATACTTCAGAGAAACTGTGCTTAATGGTGGAGTATTTCCTTTCCTCAAAGATCCTAAAATTGTGTTATCTGTTGAAGAAGTCACATTTTTGCATGATAATGCACCATGTTTCAAGGCTCTTCAGACACAGGAACTGCTTCTAAACAGTGTTGTCGATTTCTTCTCACCAAGTGAATTTCCAGGTAGCTCCCCTAACCTTAATGTGTGTGAAAACATTGGTAGTATATTAGAGGATCTTGTTGAAGCGTGCACAGTGAACTGTGATGGTATACCAAGCCTCGACGACCTGCTGAGTGCTCAGGGAAATGGAGTTTGAGTCTCAGCTTTTTGGTGATTTCCTGAAATCATACCCCTCAAGATTGCAAGCTGTGATGCAGGCAGATGGAGGCCTTACAAAATATTGAATACTCAGAGAGAAATTTAAATAAATACCTGTTCTGGATTACTTTTGTTTTTCTCCATATCAATTTTAGTTTATGCTGTAGAGGGTGAGGGCTCTAATTTCGAAACACCATATATATATATATATATATATATATATATATATATATATATATATATATATATATATATATATATATATATATATATATATATATATATATATATATTATATATATATATATATATATATATATATATATATATATATATATATATGTATATATATATATATATATATATATATATATATATATATATATATATATATATATATTATTACATTTTCAGATATGTCACGTATAACATATTATATCAATATTCGTCATTCTACATTGTTGTACTTATTGAGGGGGACCAGTAGGAAAAGGGAAGGAGTTGCGAGGTATTAAGCCCTCAGGGAACTAGGAATATCAAAACAAAAACAGCAAACATTAGATGCACTTTGTCTGCAAATCCTAGCAAGAAATGGGAAGAACACTACAATGTTTAAGGAGGCTGAAACACCATAGACGGAAAACAGTGAAGCATCTAGCTCCAAACGAGAAAGACAAATCAAACAAGAGGTTTTAGAAGAGAAAAAGAATCTCTTGTCAGAAGAAACGACCCTTCATGTTTTTCTCCAACAGTGAAGCCAAACTGCTTTTTAGTTCCATGAAAAGCCAGGAACAGACGGGATAAGTCACCAAAAAGTGCGTTGCCTCTTGAATATTTCATACATTTTGGATACGCTTGTCACTAGAGAACCTTGTTTCACATTCTTATATTTTCATCTGAGGATTTGTTGTGACTATCCCATCTAGAAATTGTGACGATTTTGAAAAGTTAAAAGGGCAATTTGATTGTTATATAATTTCCATATGCACTTAGTAAAAAGCGAACAATGGATTCCTTGCATATATTTCCTAAAGAACAATAAAAACCATTACCCATTTGCGAGAGCGAGGATGGCACTATTCCACCTTTAGTAAACATATCCAAATTCATAAGGCATATATATGCATGAGCAGCAGCAGGCTTTTATTCTTCTCGTGGAATGTAGGCAACGTGACCTCGTTCTCCCACTCTTGGTGCAGAAACCTGTTGCAGACATCATAATTTCCTCATATTCTGACATTCGGATCGAAGGCTTTGAAGTGATGCGAAAAGTGTACCATATAGTATATATATATATATATATATATATATATATATATATATATATATATATATATATATATATATATATATATATACTTCTTAAGCCTAGGTTTAGAGAGTATAGGGAGGTCTAGTCACACGCAGCTTTACCCGTGGTAGTTGATGAAACGGCCAGGTGCGTGACGTCATAATAACTACAGTCAGGCTCCTTAAATCTATGGAAATCCTGCCTTTACTTTCTTTTTTCCTTAATTTGTGAAATACTCTAAGCTACTAGATAACTAAAATAAGAGCCAGGTAAGTTTTTCATCCTACTATGTTAAGGAATATTCATAAGAATATTTTCGCCCAATAACATTAAAACTATAGAAAACCTACCTTTGCTTTCGCCCTTTTTTCCCGTTTCTAAATACTATTATCTGTTGTTGCGGAAATTAATTGTCAGACAAAAAACTTTTTTATTATGTTAAAACAAAAAATTATAAGGGGCTTTTAAAGCACATTCTAGATGATAATATAAATATATTTTTAGAATTATACGCACTTAACATAGTCTATCCATAAGATCATATTTTAACAGCATGTTACTACTTTTCTGGAACAACTAATGTCTCTGTTCAAATTACGAATTCTAAAAAAAATGCAAGGCAACGACAAGAACAAAATATTATTTTTTGACTTCTGAAGGTAACTGGATGTGACTGCTAATTATATCAGCTAATTTAATGATCTCTCATTTTCCTGCTCTTAAAAAATATTCCCGCATGGTAAGAATCAAACATCTTATCCATTCAATTCAAATGTTCAAGAAACTTTTCGCTAGTTTTCATTATTTGCCCGCTGTAATGCTTATGGCACCAATCCATGTAATATCTCCCTTTGTTACTTTTGATCCTAAATTTTCATAGAATTGCTGATAAACTGAGCTCTTTCTTTTCCTTAAAGGTGGGTTCTGAAACGATGCATAAATGCAACTGGTGATCTGCGCTGATAGCACTCTCCCATTAGCCTTATGTAACCTAGAAAGTACTCCAACCCATCCTGATTAGTCTGTAAGTTAGATTATACGTCCTGCCAAATTTTTCTTGTACCATTTTCATCACTTACATTTGTCTAGTGCTTCTACTCATGTCTTCCAAGATTTTGTTTTGCATTTCCAGGTTTATTCCGTAAGGATTTCTTAGTGATTTTGTATCTATTGGCACTCGATAATTAAACAAATCAAACCATCTATCACCAAGCCGAATGAACTTTACCTTGGTTGCTGAAGTGATCAATAGATTTAAAATGAGCTTCGGGCAGTAATTGCACTCTACCATGGTGAACAATATAAATCCATGGTCAAGAAAATTGTTTCAATAACAAGCTGTTCTAGTTGTGGAGCAACTTCAAACATGTGTATTTCTCTGTTGTTGTCCATTGGATTAATAAAGGACCTTCCTTGCGGTAGCCTAAGGCCAGGTTGTTTACATGTCACGATCTCGACCTGCGCAGAGGAGGCTTATTTTGGGTCAGAACTGACAAGACCCCTCTATACACTCTAGACCTTGTTCTTAGCTGTCATTTATGTGATGGTTGTCCTGGCTTCCATTCTCTTGAGAGATTTTAATCCCTTCTTGTCGTTCTGATTAGGTTATCTGGCCAACGGACTGATGATGACCACTCATTTACCACAAAGGTTAATCCTACTGACCATCAGCTCAGGATATCAGAACGACAATAGGGGATTAACAACTCCCAAAAGAATGGTAAGCAAGACAGTCATCAAATAAATGACGGCTCAACAAGAATTTCCAGAAGACTGCTGGGCCTTGACCCAGTCTGACCACCTACACATCTCTTGAGAAATGGTCACAGTTAAGACCTGGAATTACTCAAGTAAATAGTTACAAGTAAACAAGTTATACTCAGTAATCTATTGGGTTTATTTTTCCATTTTCAAAGAAAACTGAAAGAAGTTTTTGTTTGGTTTAATTTCGTTTTTATGCCACAAAAGAATGTAGTTAAGGTTATTATCTAAGTGGTACCTCCACCATGAGAGTTGTTCTCTCTCTCTCTCTCTCTCTCTCTTCCCATGTATTCAATCGACTGGATACTTGTTTGGTGCTGCCTTGTACTTTGCCTCACGTTTGGTGGGGACCGTTGACTAAGAATGAGGGAAAATGTATTCCGCTCCTTATCTTGAGAGTTTATACAACCTGAAGGCTTGCTGCACTTGGGGCCCCAGTTTTCCACTGTATTACAGAGGACATTGCTGGAGTTCCTCTCTTGACTGAAGTGGAGTTGTTGTGGAAGCTGCAACCCTGTGTTGTTTGTGAGGCATCTCCTGTGTTCTAGTCGGACGCCCCTCCTGTGGTGTGTGGAGGACTCTACATGTCTACGTCCTGTATCTCCGGACCTGCCTGTTGCCCTTGGGAGGGCATCCTATCTTTTCCCCCGTCCTGCGAACCCCCAGAGTCGTGAAAAAGCTTAATTCTGTTTGGATAGCCGGTAAGGATATACTATACCAAGTTATGGTAAAATTACAGTTTCAACCATTATGGGAGAAAACTGGAATAAAAATATATTTGTTGCATCAGAAATAATGTAGTTCCAACGGATTTAACATTTATTTGACTGCAAACCATCCGATTTAGAGATTTATTATGTAATTGGAGTAAAAAAAAAAAAAAAAAAAGTTTTTTTCCAGAAAAAGATAAATGTCCAGGAGAAGGCCGCACCCGTTTTTCAAGTATTAACGACGAAAAACGGCAACGACCAGATTGGTGTTGCACATCGCATAGAAACATGAGGAAATGAATAAAAAAGAAACAGAGTTACTCTTACACACAAAATCTAAGCATAAACCTACTACTACTTCAATTATGGGGGATCCCAGTGGGAAACGGGGTTTTTGGGTGGGAGAGGAGGAGAAAAGTGATTTTCGGGGCACTACCGAACCTAATACACCCACCTAACCTTACCTAGGGCCCTGTACCCCTACCTAGGCCTAGCAGGGGGGGCTCCGCCCCCTGCTGCACCCCCCCTTAAGGCCACAGTGATTTTCGGGGCACTACCGAACGTAATACAACCACCTAACCTTACCTAGGGCCCTGTACCCCTACCTAGGCCTAGCGGGGGGGCTCGCCCCCCTGCGACCCCCCCTTAAGGCCACTACCTAACATCCATCAAACCAAATCCAAAGTGATGGTACTGCTGTATACATCGTTATACTACCACCATTATAATATACTCTATAAATTAATGAAGCTTACCTTAAACTGTTGGTTGATAAAAATGTGCTGCTGCTTTGAGGGAAAACGTGAAGCCGTTGCAAGGTTCCCTGACATGCAACTTAAAGTAGGAAGTGGCCAGGTACCCGACGACCACATTGCACTGCAAACAATCGGTAGGAAATCGAAGGTCTGTCAAAATTAATGCCAGAAGGGCCAGCCACTACCTCTGCCATAGGTACAGGAAGACAAAATGCCGTTTTTTGCTTCATTATTCGAGTATTCAGTCAAACAAGGATACCAGTGGACACTAGACAGGTAACTTTATTACTCCGCTGAAATGCTAGTGAAACTTAGTTTTCGACTCAAGTCATTCGTAATTGGTTATGAAACCCATGACGTCATAACGATGTCACACCTCTCAGCCAATAATGAGTAACTGGAACTGCTTTTGTTTGCGTAAGAAAGTAAGTTAGAGGGCTCATTAAAAGTAAACATTACCGTAGAGGAAACACCTCTCCCGACTTAGGAAAAATTCGAGGTAAAAACTTAATCTTTTTTTTTCTCTGTAAGTATGCATTAGCGACAATAATGTATTGAGAAGAAGTGTTTTGTTATCACGTGCTTTACTCGGGAAAAATATCAATATAATAGATTTCCCATAATGGTTGAAACTGTAATAATACCCAAGTTATTATTATTTATTGATGTTACTGACGCGGGTTAGTGTATTCCCCAACTGCAAACCTCTTGTAACTTTAGAACAGTTGTTGGACAACCATGTGGGTGTGAACGGTGGTGATGCTACCCGTATAATTTATGCATTCAGCCATCTTTCATGTTAGATCAATCGTGATCTGTTGGCAAGTAATTGTTCCAAATGTATGTTTATATATATACATACATATATATATACATATATATATATATATATATATATATATATATATATATATATATATATATAAATGTGCTCATTTTGAAATAAACATTATCTCCTTTTGCTTTCCCCACATCTCATAACAACATGAGGTTTTATTATTATTTTTCTTTCTTTTTTAATGAAGTTTAGCCTTTCACCACTATCTCCTCAATACCACACTGAACAATTCTCTTTTCCTTACCTCTCGAATATTTCCCTCTCTCTATTCGCTTAATTCATTTCGCTC
>NC_061092.1:57180687-57195977 GCF_015104395.2 Macrobrachium nipponense
TCTTGCAAAAGAAAAAAATGCATGGAAAGTTATAGAACTAAAAAGTAAGATAGAAAATGCAGAACAAAAGATTATACAATCAAAAGAAAATGAAAAACGGGACTTGGAAGAAAAAACCCTATTAAATATCAAGCAAAACCCCAAACTATTATACTCATATGCGAAGAAGATGAATAAAAGAAGAATAGAAATAGGCCCTCTGAGAATTGAAGGGAGATTAACGAATGAAAAAAAGGAAATTTGCAACATACTGGCAGAACGATATAAGAGAGAATTCACCCCTAGAATAGATAATGAAGATAATGATATAGAAGTAAGGGACGAAAATAGTGAATATTTAGCTGACATAGAAATTAATGAAGCTGATATTGTGCAGGCAATTAATGAAATTAAAAATGGAGCTGCTGCAGGGCCTGATGGAGTCCCTGCTATTTTGTTAAAGAAAGTAGTTCATTCTATCGCAAAACCACTTGCAATATTATTAAGACAAAGTGTAGATACAGGCAAGATTTATGATGAGCACAAATTAGCATATATCACCCCTACTTTCAAAAGTGGATCAAGACTAGAGGCAAGTAATTATAGGCCTGTGAGTCTAACATCACATATTATGAAAGTGTATGAAAGGGTAATGAAGAAAAATATTATGAAACATTTAATAAAAAATAATTTGTTAATATAGGACAACACGGTTTCGTACCCGGAAAAAGTACACAAACCCAACTGTTAGTCCACCGTGAGAACATATTCAAAAATATGAAAAGCGGAAATGAAACAGATGTGGTTTATCTAGACTTTGCAAAAGCTTTTGACAAAGTAGACCATAATATATTAGCAAGAAAATTAGAAAACACAATATCGTAGATAAAGTAGGAAGATGGTTAAAAGAATTTTTACACAACAGAAAACAGATAGTTATTGCAAAAGATGAGAAATCGGATGAAACCAAGGTAATATCCGGTGTGCCACAAGGTACGGTGTTAGCTGCAATACTGTTTGTTATTATGATTGAAGACATAGACAGTAATATTAAGGATTCGGTAGTGAGTAGTTTCGCTGATGACACAAGAATAAGTAGAGAAATAACTTGTGATGAAGATAGGAACGCTCTACAAAGAGACATTAACAAAGTATATGATTGGGCAGAGGAAAATAGGATGGTATTTAACTCTGATAAATTTGAATCAATAAATTATGGAGACAGAGAAGGAAAGCTATATGCATATAGGGGACCTAATAATGAGACAATCACAAATAAGGAAGCAGTTAAAGACCTTGGTGTGATGATGAATAGGAACATGTTATGCAATGATCAAATAGCAATTCTTTTGGCAAAATGAAAAGCAAAAATGGGAATGTTGTTACGGCACTTCAAAACAAGAAAAGCTGAACACATGATTATGCTTTATAAAACATATGTTCGTAGTCCACTTGAATATTGCAATATGATATGGTACCCACACTATCAAAAGGATATTGCACAAATAGAGAGTGTACAAAGGTCCTTTACAGCTAGAATAGAAGAAATTAAGGACCTAGACTACTGGGAAAGACTGCAATCCTTAAAATTATATAGTCTAGAAAGGAGAAGAGAACGCTACATGATAATTCAGGCATGGAAACAGATAGAAGGAATAACAGAAAATATCATGGAACTAAAAATATCAGAAAGAGCAAGCAGAGGTAGATTAATAGTGCCCAAAACTATACCAGGAAAAATAAGGAAAGCACACAGGACATTAATCCACTACGCACCAGCATCGATAATGCAGCGTCTATTCAATGCGTTGCCAGCTCATCTGAGGAATATATCAGGAGTGAGCGTAGATGTGTTTAAGAATAAGCTCGACAAATATCTAAACTGCATCCCAGACCATCCAAGATTGGAAGATGCAAAATATACCGGAAGATGTACTAGCAACTCTCTGGTAGACATTAGAGGTGCCTCACACTGAGGGACCTGGGGCAACCCGAACGAACTGTAAGACTGTAAGACTGACCATATACGCACACATACACTCTCTTACCCAAACATTGCGTATGAGTAATACAGTTTTTGAGATGAAACTCTAATTTGAAATAGTATTTAGAGTAATTACCGTCAGTTTCATCCAGATATCCCAAGGAAAAATGATTGCAATACTAATCATTATAACCCAGTGGAACCAAATATAGTTAACTACCATCTTGGAGAATCTGAAAGTCTTATTGTATGGAAATGGTTCCATTCTCAATGTCCTAGAAATTGAAAGTAATCGTTTATTATAAATATTGTGCATTATATATCATATAAAAGCTAGTAATTATATTTGGTGTTCTAATTTCATCTGCCCTGGATGTAATGCTAAACTTCCAAAAGGATAAAAAATAAGAAAAGAAAAAATTTACCTTACTGACACCAACGCTAATCGGTCACTATTAGCTTTGTAGGTCCCCACACGAGTAAGAGATCAAATACACAATTTCTTCAGTAAATTATTAAGTAGTCTATTATAACTGCCCTTCTCTTCGAAAGATAATTTGTGCAAATACAAACCTCACACCCAGTAGGTAAACTCCAAAACTGCGGCTCCCATAATACATTCTAAATATTGGAACTTATAAGAAGTTAAGAAACTAAGGAAAACTTGAAGAAAGTTCGTATAAACTAAATGGCCTGTCATCACAATCTTGTGATGGTGATGACGATATCACGAGCCGACGTAAGGAGCAAGAACTTTTAAATGGCAGTTTTTGCCTCCCCTGATTAGAGGCATCTCACCTCTGGAAGTGGACCATTAAGCGGAGAACTTCCTCTCAAGAAGTTGGAACCTAAATACCGCTCCATCTTCTTTTATGACCTGTGCAGGTGAATTGGTAATGGCCTGGACTCTCATTTGTAAGACTGGGGTTCGGTCCCGACGAGAGCCGACTTTTGAGCACAAGACAAATGAGCACAGTAACATTTGAGCGCCGACATTTGAGCGCAATAAATTCATATCAATCCGTTTGAAAAAAGTAAACAACGCTGTTTATATTTTATTTGACTATTACCATCGTTTGGTTGCCATCGTTACGATTAGCCCGCTGCATTTTTCTCAAAATCAGTATGTTTATTTGTTAAAATGAGCCAGTTTAGGAAATTACAGACTAGACAGAGTACTAAAGAGTGGCAAAGAGTCATGGCGTTCTGAAATGGAAAGTGCAATGGCCTTCCATTGCACTTTGCATTGGGTATTGCAGATGTCTATTGGCCATAAGCATCCTACAATTTACAAATTCATAGATATTTTAAGAGTTAACAAAATCATACATCAAATAAGGTTATCCGATTAGATACTGCGCAGCATGAACATATAAAGCAAAGTAAATACATAAGGATATATAAAAAATTGTTAGCGAATATTCTTCAAGAGACTGACTAGAATATCTTCGTTCAATATATTCTATTATTAGCATGCAGAAGTAGAAATTTAGTTTTATAAACTGTTATCAACATGATTTTGTTGAGATATAATTTCATTTACATGTTATAACAAATAAAGCTTAAAACTGTAATTTTTTACCTCTCTTTATGGCGCCTGCCGAATTAGAAATTTGGTTTCATAAACTGTTTTTTAGATATTTTATGTTATTTATATGTCATAAATAAAAGTTTAAGCTGCCAATTTCTGTTTTTTACATGATTTTTAGATATAATTTTATTTACATGTCATAACAAATAATGCCTAAAACTGTAAATTTCTTCATATCGCTCAAATGTTATGATGCTCAATTGTTGTGCTCATATTCATATTTCCAAAATTATATATTATATACAATATATAAATATATATATTAATAATATATATATCTATTTATTTATTTTATATAATATAATATTTACTTTTATTTATTTCATTATTATTTATTTATATTGTTTATTTAACTTGCAACGTACAATGTTAAAACTCTGTCTAGGGAAGAAGATCTGGCTGTGTTACTAGAAGAGCTGAAATAAATAAATTGGGATATAGCAGGACTGAGTAAAATTAGAACTGGGGAATCTTATATAGAGTTAAAAGAGGGTCATATATTTTGCTTCAGAGGATATGAAAGGAACAAAGAAAATGGAGTGGGTTTTCTTATTAATAAAAAATATTGCAGGTAACATAGACGAATTATATAGTATTAGTGATAGAATTGCAGGATTGATTATCAAACTAAACTGAAGATCATTCAAACGCATTCACCAACAACATCCCATACATAGGACGAAATAGTACAGCAATCCTAAAACGACATAAAGATAGTGAAAAATTTCAGATTGAGAAAGGAATTAGACAGGGAGACCCCATCTCTCCTAAATTATTCACAGTGTGCCTAGAAGAAGTTTTTAAGAATTTAGATTGGGAAAATTAAGGAATTAACCTTAATGGGGAATACCTTAACACCTAAGATTTGCAGATGACAGTTCTACTCGGTGAATCAGGGGAGAAATTACAAAACATGACACAAGAATTTTAATAAAGAAAGCAGAAATATAGGACTGAAAGTGACTATGAGTAAAACTAAAACAATGTTCAATGAAAATGCAGAAATCCAGCAAATAAGGGTTACGGATGAACCTATAGAGATTGTTAATGAATGTACGTATTTAGGACAGACAGCAATTGTTTCCCCAGGACATGAGGCCGAAATTAAAAGAAGGATAAGCATGGGATCGAGAGCTTTTTGTAAACAAAATGAGATTAGGAAAAGTAAAATGTCCCTTTCTCCAAAAAGAAAAGTTTTTAATCAGATGGTCATAACAGCATTAACTTATCCATCAGAAACTTGGAGCCTTGCTAAAGCCTTAAAACATAAGCTAGTTACAACTCAGAAAGCTATGGAAAGAATAATGATGGGAATAACACTGAGACAGAAAAATAACATGGATACAAGAGAACACTACAGTAGAGAATATTCCAACAACAAGTACGAAAAAGAAATGGGCGTGGGCAGGACATATGATGAGAATGTCAGATAATAGATGGGCAAAAAGAATAACAGAATTGCTCCCTAGAGATTGCAAACGAAGCAGGAAAAGGAAGAGAAGACGATGGATTGACGAACTAAGAAAATTGCGGGTATAGAATTCCATAGAAAGACCATAAACATACACACACACATAATTATATATATATATATATTATATATATATATATATATATATAATATATATATATATATTATATATATATATATATCATATATATATATATATATATATATAATATATATATTATTATATATTATATTTTATATATACATATATATAATATACATATATATATATTTCTATATATATATATATATATAATATATATATAATATATTATATATATAATTGATGTGAACTCTCCAGGTTTTTTACGTGTTCCAAATACTCATAACTAATCACTGTCAAAGGTAATGAATGCCTTCAAACACTTCTCCTATCATTAACTTACAACTTTACCGATGGTAATTACCAGTGTCTGTGATTTTTTTTTTTTTTTTTGAGTGGGGAGGCAAAATAAAGTAATTTATTATTGTCAATTTTCTGGCTTTTTGGGGAATGGCTTATTATCTTGGATGGTTAGATACTTACCACTCTGTTTAAGGACGATTCAGATCGAGTCAAAATTTTAGGAGGCGTCATATATTTGTGTGTGTGTGTGTGTGTGTGTGTGTGTGTGTGTTGTGTGTGTGTGATAGTGTTTTTAAAAGAATATTTGCTCAGGTAATACAAGAACATTTACCAGCTATAAATGTTAACCTGGTTCAGAAAAATTCTATGACCATTAGCTCCAAGTTTCAGGTCGAGAATCATCTGTGCCCTTCCAAGTCCACGTGAGTGATATTACGCATACTTGCCCCATGTGTAACTTGGGGACTTATATGGGATCCACACGGAGGCTCCTTAAGGTACGTATTGACCGTCAAAGAGGAGTCAGTTTCCGGACAGTCATCAGACTCATAAACCTGAAGCATTCTAACTCAACAGCTCACGCTAAAATCTGTAAAACGTACATTGAAAAGGAATATTATAAAATAATCGGGAAAACTCCCAACACCCAGGAATTACTTATTTTAGAGTCCTTGTTTATCAAACAACTGGTTCTCCATTAAATACGTAGTCATCAGCTACTCCCTTTTCTTGTTTTGAGTATATATATATTTTTTTGTCACTTTCACTCCACTTATGTTTGTTTTTCTCTGGTGGAAGGTAACTTTATAAATTGTTTAATAATACATCTTGATTTTTTCAAATGTATAATTTTAAGTGTCAAAAATTTATTTTAATTTTTATTATAATTAATGTGTTGTTTTATATGTTTTAAAACCCTTGAAGATGTTATTATATACAAAAATTACGCAATGTTGGGAAACAGATTATACACGCACGCACGCCGGCATACACACACATACACACACACACACACACACACAAACATATATATATATATGAAGATAAAATGCCTATAAAGCACTATTTTAACGTTTCAACCATATATTTCGAGCACTTCCTTCTGTGCTCCTGATCGCTGGAAAAATATGGACATAGTATATCTTACAAGTTTATTTACAAGCATATGTAGGTGTGGCAGTAAGTCTCTGTTGGTGACCCAGGAAGATGGGATTAGAATATTCCCTGGTGATTTCTGGCCTCATTAACTCTTGTCTGGCGACTCGTCCAGTGGTATGGGTGTTCTTGGACACCTGCTTGAGGAGCGGCCTAAGCATTGATTCGTCGATGTCATCCGATTTCCAGTGTCCACCTGACAGGTTCATATTGTTGGTTTGATTGATGACAGCAGATTCCAGCAACTTCCTTTTGTACAGACAGCAACTTTTGAAAACCAGCTCTGCCCCGCTGCAGTTAATAGTATGGCCTTTGTCCATAATATGTTGGAAAATCGCTGAGTTCTCTGATGCACATCTCACTGATCTTTTGTGTTCTGCTAATTTCTTCGAGATGAATCTACCAGTTTCACCAACGTAAATCTCATTACAATTGCTACACAGTATTTTGTAAACGACGGCTTCTTCTCCTCTTTTATTTAAGTATACGTTAAAGAGCGAACTCCCGATGGATTTGGGATAATGAAAAATGAAAGGTTTATACCTAGGTGTTCTGTGGCTTTTTGGATGTTTTCATCGTATAGAAGTTTTATTTTAATGTTGAAATTTATTTTTCTATTCTGAGTGGGACCTCTATAGTATAGCTTTATTTGTAGCCTTCTCAATTATGTATGGTTGATAGCGCAGTTGCGTTGGGTGTACATAAGAGATCCTCAACTTTTATTCCAAAGTCATCTTCAGAGTACTAAACAATTTCAAGAAAACAACTTACGCAATAAAGCAATATGAGGTCACAAATAATAATAAGTCAACAATCCTCTTAAGTATATAAATATTACGTTGTAAAAAAACATACTTTGCGGAAATATTCATTTACTACAAATCGCAGTACATAAACTATTTGACTGTAAAATATCTAACAACTCCTTTGACCTTTAAATAATTAAAAATAAAGATCTTCAGTAATTCGCACTTCTTAAAAAGACCATCGCTCATATTCATGTTGCTAAAATAACTAATGAGGCATCCTTCAACTAACAATATGTCATCCAATGAATTCTCGACAGAAGAATTATTGCTAAGTAAAACACCTATTTTCAGCTATTTCAGGCTACGTACAATTTACAAAAATTCCCACTGTTATGGGAAAACTAATATACTATTTTCAGTTTCAAAATTACTTGACCTTTCGTGACTATAAAAAGCTTTATTTGGTGCACTGGAGGCAACTATCGTTTTGCCATACCATTGCGAATTTTTATCAATTGTACGTAGCATGAAATGTCTTAAAATAAATGTTGGTTTTACCAATAATTCGTCTGTCAAGAATTCGTTGTTCTATAATAAACCAGTATTACTAACAGGAGGGGTGCACAATTTCTCAACTTCTAATATACCTTACACTGGGCAATACAGTGAGTAACAAAGTAAGAGAGTTAAGTAGCATAAATATAACGTACGGGTTGCAAACAGTTCAAGTGCCATCTTTTGTCGCGTAAGAAACTTTGAACACCCTATAGACTGGAATTCGGTTAGAGTAGGTTTTAGAAGTTCATTAATGCATGACAGATTTTTAGTTGAAGGATGCCTCATTAGTTATTTTTTAGCAACATTAATATGGGCGATGGTCTTTTTAAGATAGACGAATTATTAAGAGTTTTATTCTTAATGATTTAAAAATTAAACGAATGTTAAATATTTTACAAACAGATAGTTTTGTACTGCGATTTGTAGTAACTGTATATTTCCGCTGATGTTTTTTTTCTTTTTTTACAATTTTTATTTACATACTTAAGTAGATTGTCGACTTATTTTATTGTTATTTATAACCTCATATTGCTTTCTTGCGTAATTTGTTTTCTTGAAATTGATTATTACCCTGAAGATGACCAAGGAATAAAAGTTAAAAGTCTCGGTACCTCCTTTAATTTTCACCTGAGGATCTCTTATATACTTCACCCATACATATATATACATATATATATATATATATATAGTATATATATATATATATATATAAAAATACATATATATATATATATATATATATATATATATATATATATATATATAGATATATATATATATACATATATATACATATATATATATATATATATATATATATATATATATATACATATATATACATATATATATATATATATATATATATATATCTATATATATATATATATATATACATATATATATATATATATATATATATATATATATACATTATATATATATAATATATATATATATATATATATATATATATATATATATTTACGTATGAGCCCGGCCTTGAAAGGACTCCGATACGTGAACAGAAATAATTGAGGGAAAAAATAGTGAATTTCTTGAACTTACCGTAAGGAAGGATTTATAGTGATAATTTACTCTAGAGGAAAGGTCGCCAGAACCTCAGCTCATTACTTTACAGCTATTTATTTACAAGAGGCTGCTTAACAGCCAAGGCTAAGTAAATGCTACTGGTCCCCACGTGGACTTATAATATCTCTCAAGTGGATGATAGCTGGCTCAAAATGGAATTCGTAAAAGCTGGTTTCATAATCTTGGGTAATGCAACACTTGTGGGCAGACAGACTTGACACGTGACTCAGGGAATCTGGAAAAGGATCCCAGATTACACAAGATAAAAGAAAAATTACTTCTTTGATGGAGTTACAATTATTCACTTCTCTAACACTGGGGAAAAGGAACTCTAATGTTTCACTGAGGTATGCATGACTTCATTTGTCTGGGACGATCACACAAGGGGAAGCACGCGGCCATGAGGCAGTGAGAGGAAACAAAAGGATGAGCTCTTATTGGTTTAGAGGTTTGAATTGGGAAAATGGGGATCAAATAGATAATAGGATGTAAGGGACTGGCAATATGCTGTTTCACAAGACGTACCTGGATGCCATGTTCAGTGGATCTTTGTAGAAAATGCGGCCTGGCATTGTCTCAGGTCTGGGTCTCTTGGCGCGCCACTAATGCCATGGATAGGCCTATATGAAAGGCGGGTGGTCGGACATCCGTCCGAGGTCACGAACTGGAGCTCTCTGAGGCAGATCGCAGGTGTCTTGCCTGGGTGTAGGGGGTCAGCTTAACCCCCCACGAGCAGGGCAAATCCTGGAAACAGAACATACAGCCAGCAGAGGGTTCACAGGAAAAAGAGCTTAAGATATAGGCCTAAGAAGTACCAGTCTGCCTACATCCTTCCCTTTCAGATACGTCCCTAAAGCTGACAAAAGACTATATTCTCCCTTCTCACAGGAAATTCCCTATCCCTGGCTGGCGTGTTTTGGTTTCCCGCCTAAAATCAGCTGATAATTAGAGGAGTATGGCTGCCATTTTACAAATCAATATAATGAATTAATTACTGGGTAGACGAAAGAGATCGATAAACGTAGCAATATATACATATATATACACACACATATATATATATATAGATAATATATATATATATATATATATATATATATATATATATATATATACACAACTCTTTCAGCCTTCAGCTTAACCTTTTAGCTTTAAAACAGCCCTTACTCATTTCTCATAAATCATTCACCTTTGAAGTATGTTATGCAAAAAAAAACTGCTTTTCATAATCATACGTAGTCTGAACACCGTTTTTTTCTTTCATTTTTTTATGTCAGTGAAACATTTCATTCTACCCAACTTCACTAGTATGGGAATTGTTCTATTCAATTGTTGATATGCTCTTTCAGTATCTCAGGTTACAGCCAGAGGAAGTTTTATGTTATGCTACTTTAAGTTTTATCAAACCAACTTTCCGCTTCTGAAGTGATTCTTTGGGTGTTTTCTGGAAGTTCCGTCAAATGATTTTCAGACTTTCAAAGTTATATAATCCATAAGAGGAAATAGAAAAATTTGTTTGGTTTCCTGACTACAATTACATACACACACAGGGTTTTCAGGAAGTATCATGTGGCTTGAGGACTTTTAATTATGTCGATAAAAACAACCGACAGTCCTCTTACATTACAAATCAATGCATTTTGGAAGTCTTTTATATATATATATATATATATATATATATATATATATATATATATATATATATATATATATATATATATATATATCGACGACACCTGACGTTATATTAACGTCATATTGATATAATTAAGTAAGATTTCAAAGGTTGTTTATTGCATGCTCCAACCAATTATCTCGCCCCTTTTAGGTCAATCATGCATTAATCCTTTCTCAAGCGTAATACACAATTAAACAGATATATATCCGCAGTTTAATTAAGCACCATGCTATCCCTTTCAGCACAAAGTCTCCAATAATATCAAAGTCTAATAAGACCAAAATAATCAGGTTTCTCTAGTATCGCAAAAACGTTCTTTATTCTCTGAACAATTCTCATATTTCCATCCATTAGTCATTTATCTAAAAGAGAGAAATACGGCTGCCAATTTCGTTAAAGATGAGTTCGGGACAAGGATGTTTCCAAAGGTTTCAAATCTTTTTGTGGCTGGAGTGACAAGAATTGGTATACTCCCACTAATACCTTTTCCCATTCACTGACGGCTTTTGGGAAAGGGCCTGTGCTGGTGTAAGGCCAGGGAATCTACATCATCGCACTAACCAAGTAGGTGGTGAATATATAGTAACAGAATAAGAGTTAAGGGCAGCGTTGATCAGCTGATATCTACAGCTACTCTAAACTCAATAGGAGCTGGTAAAGAGCAGGTGCTGAGACTTACTGATTTTTAAGGTATTTGTAAACAGAAAATAGTTAGTAAATGTTAACTAGATATAGGATAGGGTGATGAAAGGAATCTGAAGAAGGAGTACAGATGTCAGTAGTACAGACAAATTTTTGTAGGTGTTAGGGATGATTATTGGAGGAAAGCAGAGGTGACAGACCAGGCAAAGCAGAAGCAGAAGAGGCAACAGATTCAAAGTGGAAAGTGTGGAAAAAGAGTAGTAATGTATAAGCAAAACTTAATCTGTTAATTGCACTGAAATTTATTGAGATGAAAAGTAGATATGCAGTGAGGCATATTGTGTTGGAGAAATGGTGTGAAGAGACAGATCTGTGGTCTGGAGAGGTCTGGTCATTTGCAGAACGGAGGATGATAGGATGAGGAACTACATGAATCTTTTTCGAAGTTTTGGGAAAACAGAATGTGATTAAGCAGATGGAGCTGAAAGGATATTGGATATGATGACCCAATATATCGGGGAAGTACAAGAGTTCATGGAAGATATTAGTGATGTCACAGGATGGGTAGAAAGATCGATAGACTGTCTATGAGCCAATTGTGTAAGTGGATTCATCTTACATCCTGCTCTTAGTAAATAACTGTAGTAATGACTGTTGCTTTATTCGCTTCAGGGACCAACCTCATAAGAAGCTCAAATACTTATAACTAAGATAATATATATATAAATATATATATATATATATATATATATATATATATATATATATATATATATATATATATATATATATATATATATATATATATATATATATATATATATATATATATATATATATACTGTCTATGGTCCATTTATTCACTTTCCTGAATATCCTCAGTAATTTTCTATTTCTTCATTCAGCTATTCACAATATTCTTTTCCTAAACCTATAAAGATTGAATCTTTCAGGAAATCATTTAATCTTCCTCGTTTCCTTTTTTAAGAAATAGAAATAGAAAGAAGTAATTCGATGTGCATTATATGAATTATTTTCATCATTGTTATCACAGTTCACTAATTTTGTATCACAAAAATAAAAATTTTCGTCCGTTACTCCAAAAAAAAGCGAAAAGAGAATTCTTGATCTTTCAAATCTGTTTTTCAATTCTCTTTCCTTGTGTTTTTTTTTTTTTCTTAGTCGAACCTCCAATGGTAGTGAAATGGCAATCATCCACTTTGCAGTTTAGTTCGCCTTTTTGTTTCGAGAATCGACGGCAGAAGCAATTCTCAAAGATAAACGAAACGATCTGAGCAACTTCGATACTTAGCGGAGTTTATATTAGTATTAGTTTTACGAGTGGGAATAGATGTTGGAAGGACATCGCCTTAAGGATGGGGATTTTATGCGAGAGAGAGAGAGAGAGAGAGAGAGAGGGAGAGAGAGAGAGGATAGAGAGAGAGAGAGGAGAGAGAGAGGGAGAATTGAGCAAGGTAGTCTCCAGAAAAAATTGCTTGATTGTGATTTCGACAGTCAGACATTAGACCAGAAAGGAAATCTGTTCATGTGTTTCTATCAATCATTACTTGAATTTCCGTAACGAAAACGATAGCTATTCTAACTGTCCAATGAATCATGAATTAAAAATAAAATTCTCCCATCCTTCTCATCTACGAACTAGATTAAGTTAATATCCACTGGCTGTGGTACCCGAGTATTTAACGGCTCACTTTCTTTTGGATTATGAGACGGGAAGAGAAACGGCTGCCATAGCGAGACTGCATTCTCGAACATTTGTTCGCTCTTTTTTTTTTTTTACTCATTTTACTCATTTTCCATCAGGACAAAGAATGGGACTCTGTGTGTGGCGTAAGGTAACCAGAAGCTTATATAAATATATATATATATATATATATATATATATATATATATATATATATATATATATATAATATATTGAGAGAGAGAGAGAGAGGAAAAGGTGTAAACTGACTGAAAATATGAACCTCTAAGTTCTGTTCCTCATTGGACAGACTATATAACTACTCGAGCTTCTTAGAATGATTATTACCGAGTGATTATAACTTAAACAATGAGAAAATTGCAGCTTACAACTCTTATTACGCCTCATTATGCATAATTCTCTGTTTATATTGATGCCGGCCAAGATTTACTCTTGGCCTCTTCACTTCACTTTTGCTCTTTCAGTCTTTCAGTTTTCTACGTCTAAGAAATCGGAGCTGGAAATCCTATCTAGGATTTTCAGCGCCGATTTCTTAGATGAAGAGCTGGGATGCTTGCGGGAGCGCTTTAGGAGATTCGGATAATATAAGTACTGGCGGGAGCGGTCACACACCAGGGGCAAAAAAACGCTATTTTGGGGAGAGGGAAGGGAAAGAAAAGGAGCATTCGAGTGGCAGGTAAATAATTACACAGCTATAGTGGAAATGGCCAATGGTTGCTTCCATTATAGAACACGAGGGAAATTTAAAAGTATAAGTTTTTCACAACACTTTATAACAACTCATGTAAACTGTATTTTTATTTGTATCTGCGTGAAATGACTAGGATGTAAAATTTGCCTTCTGTCTCACTCTCTCTGTCTCTGTCTGTCTTTCTCTCTATGATTACTAAGCTATGTATAGGCCCATCCAGCTCTCGGAAATGTATACATACTTACAAAAGTAGACATTATGTAATCATCCTTTCACAACTAAGCATCTGCATGACATTAAAGTTATTTAGTCAAGGGTCATTGAAAGGAGAGAAAATGAACGATTTCGTCAATATTCTAAACCGCATCGTAGGAACGGTTCTAGAGGAAAAAAAAAACACTAGTCCCTCTCATAAATTTTACTTTAGCACCCCCATAAGCTGAAGACCCTCCTCAGCACAGAGTTTGCAGGTGGTAAGAAAGAAGAAGAACATTTTAAATTTTTATATCTAGAAATCTGGTTCCAGAAACCGACAGATTTAATACATATCTGATGTCCTTTTAGCTTTCTTGTTATTGAAAAAAAAGGGAAGGCGTGGTTTTGGCGAAATCTAGTGAAAAATTCTTTTCCATCTGGCATGAAAAGCAACAGTGTTCAGTATACGAACCCAAAGTTTTGTTGTCATAATTTGTATATTTTTCGAGTTAATGGGGCTTACTTGTCAGGGGAACTCCATAACCCGTAACTCCCACTCACATGAAAGTTCACACAAGTGACATTATTCTCTTAATATTTTATGTTATTTTGATTAAAAACTGTATATATAATTATATTATTAGTTATCCTAAGCTCTTGCTAGATTGCCCGACATAAAAGGAGGGACAGTCCATTTATGGAATTTTATATTATGTTGTTGCTTTCCCTGGGGCCATTTTCTATTAACATTCCTTTTAGTGTGTTATTGTAGGAAAAATAGAGGTTGACCTTAAAAGATTTTAACAATGATTTTATGGTTTCAAAACTGTTAAAATAAGGCAGGCTGAGAATGTTCTTAGAAGTTTCTTTCTCCGTGTTATTTACACTATAAAACTTTTTGTGGGCTTTATTATAGCAAATATCTAATATATGTAAGGGATAACATATATCTTTCCCTATATTTCCATCTGTGGACTGTCCCTCATTTTATGTCGGGCAATCTGCCAAGCGCTTAGAAATAAGAATAAAACAGCATAAATATTCTGACAAAAGTGGCAAACATCTAATGCATTATTCATTTATTTAAGTGAAAACAACCACCAGATAAATTGGATTGGTAGTTCAGTAATTGCAAGATCAAAAGATGTCTTATCATACTTTCTATTTTGATTTTAATATTAGTCGTGGCCTGTTTCATTTAGACCGTTGTATTTGTAACATGTTTAAGAATGACCTTAAAAATACAATCAGACTAAAATACAAATGAATTGCCTTTTACATATTTTCTTAGTATATGTATGTTTAATATGTTTTGTGAATAAGTTTTTGTTTACCAAAGGTTTGAATGTGGTCAGTTGCTGCCCTGTATTAATCCTTTTGTTGCCTTATCCCTG
>NC_061092.1:57196477-57211477 GCF_015104395.2 Macrobrachium nipponense
ACACCTACCAGTGGAGGGAACAGGGTGGCATTGGCCTAGTGTTTTTTTTTTTCTTTCTTTTTTTTTTGAAAGTTATGTTACTGGCCTATGCAATGAGTATCTAAGAAACAAACATGTGTCTAAATCGCAAACACAGAAATTCTTCATATTTGACAGAACTCAGGGGATAACAAAAGCAGTCTACTATGCTACTGCTATTGTATGAATAAACAATAGTTAGTGGGGTCCCGGTACCCGGGCGATGATGCCAGGTGCTCGGCCCCAGACGATGTGACTGTACTCTAAAGTTACAGTTACCTAAACAACGGTGTTTCTTTTTTTTTTTTTTTTTTTTTTTTTTCTTTTTTTTTTTTTTTTTTTTTTTTTTTTTTTTTTTTTTTTTTTTTGCCTAGCGAACGCTCGAACTTTTTATTTCCTTTTCTTGTTATTTCCTTAGTTGTTGTACCTACTTGTCAGGACGTAAGAATTCGCAATTCAATGTTAGACCGTAAACTACCAACAGAGAGGTAGTTTTCCCGGATGTAATTTTCACTCATGTCTTTATCATATTCAGCAACATTTGAAAATGGCCTAGTCTGGTTAGTTAGGTAGTCACTGAGTAGAGAAAGACCCTCTCTCCTTCACTCTTTAACCCCGTAATGCAAATAAATAGTCATCAGCTGTTAAGCACTTTCTTGATTCCGCACCGGTGAAAAGTGCTTAGAGACAAAAGACAGACAGACCAAACTAATGTTTTTTTGTGGTAATATATGAGTTCTCCAGCGCCACAGACATCACTCGGCCTTCTTCCGTTTACAATTGTCTAGACTTACGCAGTTCCAGCAAACTATTGTCATTATTGTTCATATACTGGCTTTCACTGTGCCTGTGGTTTCAACGATAAATAATTCCAGGTTTTATTTGGTATTAAAAAGTCATCTCCAGTTAACTGACTACCTCCCTCATGAAGAACTGATTGTTCTAATTCAATAAATTTTGAATAAAAATAACCTATCCTTATAAAAGGAATATCATCAGTTACTGCAATATTTATAAGATCTCTGGCTAAGTATCCAACCTAATTTCTAAAAAAAGGTGAACCTTCATGGGGATATAAGCTTCAGTTCGCAGAGAGTTAATCGCCACTGAACATCAGTCGTGATCTGTGTCTATCCCCAGGCCATATTCCAGATGCTCTGGAACGAACCGAATGTAACATCAAATTTCTTAATATTTACCTCGGCAGGCTAGGCCTTAAAAAAACTGCATTTTTTAAAGGTCACAAAAAAATTTTAACATGATTAAAAAAAAATTCAAAGCCCAATCCCTAGTTGAAATGGAACAGATAATTGGAACCAACATTGCAACGAAAGTAGAATAACTTCTGCAACTAGAAGTCCAGAGCCCCTACTGGAAAAGAAACATGATTTCCGTAAATGAAAAAATCTCTATCACAGTGCATATGCAGATTGAATTATCATACGAAGGTAGGCATCTCGGAAAGTCTTCTAGATTGTCGTCAGATCGTCACTTAAGCTGTTTGCATTTACAAGAAAGAGAGAGAGAGAGAGAGAGAGAGAGAGAGAGAGAGAGAGAGAGAGATGACTTCCTCTGATTTTTGTTCGACAATCTTCTACTGCTTTAAAAATCTTTGATGGAATTAATTGCTATGAATATCAAACTTAACGAACAGAAGGGGTGGTAAGCATCAATGTTTAGCGAGAGGAGGTCAAAGGGACAAAGGCACGAGAGGGATTTGTCCGTACTTTTAATTTGCTTCTTTTTCTACTAGGAGTAATTTTAATGTGTTATGTACTCCTTTATTTTATGATGTATCATTATTTCTTCCTAGATGATATCTCTTAAGCTTACAAAGAAGGTTAGAGTTTAAGTCGCTCCATTCCTCATCCCTACTTTCTCCTCAGTACTTTTTATCGTTATTATTTATGGATTAACCTGATTTTATTGCGTCAATAGAACATACTCATTTGTAAGAAAAAGAAGAAAAAGAGAAGAAAATAATAATTTAATACCTTAAACGCTACAAATACAACCTAGGGGGTCTACTCGTGGCCTTCTACATTCTCATCTATCGATTGATTTCACTTAATTCCAGTGAGGCAGAGATACTTTGAGAGCTTCATTTGTAAATAAGGGATTGTGGAAGCAAGATTTGGTATCACTTAGAATGATTCAGAAGTTTATGGAAAATTGCTATAGACAAATGTATATTCAAACATAAAATATAAACGATTTCCTTATGAATATGTAGATGCATAGAATAGAATACTACGCAGCCTTCAATCTAGTCATGAGAGTTCTCTTTGTAGCACTTTTTTCTCTGCTCTTCTGTTTTGAAATGGTATTTAGTTATGCCATCAATTAGAATGGTAGGAAACAGACATCCCTTTTCACTTATAATGGTGGGAAAAATAAGTGTGAAAAGGAAATTAGTAATAACGAGAGTCAATCAATAATTAGAAAGTCCTTCATTCTATTTACATTTGAGGAAAATGTTGAACTTAAGATCTGTGGTTCTTGGAAATACGTTTCTGATAAAATATACCGACTAGTATGATAAATAGTCGTCCACGTAAAATAAATATCCATAATGAGCATAATTACATATATAATGAGTAAAGACCACGTCAACGTTTAAATCAAATAGCCTACATGCTTACAGGAAGGAGGTCTTGGCTTCCATAACCCTTCCACTACCCTCTACCAAACACCACCTCATCTGTGGAACTTGATGCCGCCCTTTCTTTCCCTGTAGACGTCACGGGAATGATTAATGACACCCTGTTGTTGTCATCTGAGGGGCGCTGACCGGCCCATTCACCATGGCCCAGGAAACAAGGAAGCCAGCAACACTTCCCCGAAATCTCGTCTCTGTCAGACAATGCCTCTGTGTATTGTGACCAGAATGAGGAACCTTTCGAAAATAGTTTTCCTTCATTGTTTGCATTACACTTCATTTCAGAGATACTGCTGACAGAGGGATGTTCTAATACATAGGGACATTTTCTCTTTTTGTCGACGAAATTCAGGAGGAAATAAATTGCAAACACTTTTAGAAAATAATTGTTCTGGAAAAAGAATTTTAAGTGGGAACTGCGC
The DNA here is from genome assembly GCF_015104395.2 of Macrobrachium nipponense. Classification (NCBI taxonomy): domain Eukaryota; kingdom Metazoa; phylum Arthropoda; class Malacostraca; order Decapoda; family Palaemonidae; genus Macrobrachium; species Macrobrachium nipponense. Next base: position 57,199,577 of record NC_061092.1, read on the forward strand.
TGGATAAATAGTTAGATAATAAAGATGATGTTAATAAAACCGTTACTTGAATAAGCGCAAGAAAGTCAAAGAAAAAAGGAACAGTAAATGAAAATAAATGTGAGTAATGTAGGCGATAAAATCCAGTGAAACGAAAGAAAATAACGGTAAAAGGCGAAAGAATATTCTGATGGATAAAGTTGCGAAACTTTTGTATTTTTGTTATATACAAATAACAAAATTCACTTATTACCATAACTTTAAGATTCTTTTCCTCACTACTGAGGAAGACAGTTTTGAACCTTGTTTAAGAAACGGGCGTTGGCATTTCATTACGCTCATTGAAAGGGTTCCGTGATTCCCTTGTTCATCCAAGTCAGCAACTCCTTGAGTTGCCTAATAAGAGTAGATAATTTTTGGCGGGAACAATTGGATAATTAATGAGGAATAAACTCCTTTGTTTAATAGGCATTGTTGTCGGCTTTTGCATCCTTTTCCCAACATAAAAGAGTAATTCATGCACAAAACATAGTGAATTTGTCTGTAAGATTAATTTATGTCTTCCAGGGGTCATGGGGAATCATGAAGTTCAAGACTATACAATTGGCGGTTATCTGGCAACGTGACTGCAGGGGAAGGTCCAGAAATCCTTGTCTATGATGATATCTCTAATAACTAAAATAGGAGTAATACATTTCGTACTACTGAATAGTATCTAACTCAAATACGATTTATAGCAAAATTGATTGAAACAAGTTCAGTAGTCATTCAATCAAATTTATAATCCATAGAACTTTACAAAGGAGGCTGTATATTTTGATGTGTAATTGTACTAAAACTCTAAATCGATTTTTCGTCTTTAATCAAAGATGCTATGAATAAAAATCCAATTTGAAAACCCCTTTTATTTATAGAAGAAAAAAGCAGCACACTGCTTAAAAATAGACTAGACTAGGTCAAACAAGAAAACATTGCTGACAAATCTATTTATTGGTTTAAACTTGCGCTATTGACCAGACCGTCACCTTTTGATTCAAGTTCTTCCAGAAGGTAGGTAAAACAAACTGCCTTACTTTCTGAGCAAAAATTTCAACATAGAGGTAGACAAGTTCTACTGACAAGTATTGGCAATATGTGATCCGCATTGGTTATTTCTGCAATTATACTATGCCAAGCCATCCACCTCATTATTACGAAAACCAAAACATTAACCAAAGTAATGGATATAATTGAAACATATACTACAGGATAGTCCCAAAGAGTTCAGTAAGAAAATGTTACTACGATAATTCATTCGTTTCTTTCTTCCTCGGTCGTGGGAAAGATCAAAATCCCCATTGACAGCATCACAAAAGACGCCGGAATACTGAGAAGGGAACCGTGTGGATTAGAGAAAAGTAGAATCAGCTAGATATTAGTGAGGGGTTGCAAGATGCACGTAAAAAGTGATTAATTGATGAATACAAGACGATAGTGCCGGAAAGTGGCTGTTGCAGTTTCCGCCAACTACGAATGCGGTCAGGGAATGCACTATAAATCAGGTTATGCAATGAAATAGGTAAAGGACCTGTAATATACTTTCTCAACCTCTTTATAGTTGTCAACTTTCAAATAACTGAATTTTACAACTGCAGTCAGCAGACAACTAAACACATTTGTTCAAAGGAGGTGTAGTTCTAAAACAGATGGATTCATTTGCTTAATGCTACTGGTTAGGTTAACGGGGATCTAATCTAAATTGTTTCTATTGACGATTTCATGAAGGAAATTACTAGCAAAGCTGTCATCGTGAAAACTAAAATTGAAAGAAGAATCTGCAATGAGGGCAAGGCACCTTATGTCTTACAAATAGGTTCCCCGAGTGTAGAGATGATATTCTCATTTTTTAATTCAAGGTCAATAGCAGTTATCTAGAAACTCTTATCATAGGTCTTAAGTCATATGTTCAATGAAATAAAACCCGAGATATTATGTATTTAAAAGATAAAATTTAATCATTCTCCCCTCTCTTTTTTTTAACTTAAATATCTAATATTTAAAAGCTCAACAATTATTGGCAGGAACACTAGGACTGCCTATACTAGAAATCTTCCGAGTCCGATGACACCCATCCCCCCAACCCCCTGTTCATTCAATCGATAAGAAAATGTGTGGTTTAGAGTGGTTTCATCATCTAGATATCGTTCCACTTCTATGGATTAGCAAAGCAAGTAACTTCATATTTCCAGAGTTGGGTCAGGAGAGTAATTACATATTTAATGATTGAATACGCGATTCAATATCACAGCGTTCATGTATCACTTATGTTTTTTTTTTTTTGTCTTTTTTTTATCCTTTGAGTCTTTTTGGTGGGAAAATTTTATAAACAAGTGTTAGGCATTTGAAGTTCAACTAAAGTAATGTCCACCGGTAAGGGTTTGAGGAATAATTCACCGGGACAAGGATACTTGGGCCTTCCGAAGGTCTTTCGACTCTGACTTTACGGTTGAACTACTTCGTGCCTGCATACCTGTTACTCGTAAATTGTCGAATGGACTTCGTTTAGAGAATACTTTTAGAAATTACATTGTATATTAAGTTTTACTCCTATATATATATATATATATATATATATAGTATATAAAATATATATATATATATATATATATATATATAATATAATAGTTATTATAGGATATAGAATGGATAAAAAAACAAAATCCCACTCTACTAGATATAGTCATGTAGCCCAACTAAGTAGTAACTCTGGAGTTTAAAGCATTAAAAATGTTACGACTTACGAAATAGACTATTACTGAAATGCCAAGATTGTTGTTACCCTAATTTTAGTATTGTGTATTTTCCTTTGAAGCTCGTAATACTTTTATTATTACTATATTGCTTGTTTTTAACAATGGATTTACTAGACAAAATAGATGAAAACAAACTGTCATGAAGATACCTCCAGCCAATCAAGTTCTTCGTAACAAAACAAAAAAGTCCCAGATAAATTGTAAACGACCACTGCAGTATTACCATAATAGCCATATTTGTATATCGAAATTCTTGGATGGAACTGCACAGATATCTCTTCCTCTCCCAGCTTTTTTTTTTTTTTTTTTTTTTTTTTTTTTTTTTTTTTTCTCTCTTTCCTTTGTCACCCTTACCCTTACCTACCCGTTGACATAAAGGTGTCATTTTAGCTCTTTTCTCAAGGTAGTCTAAAATTTTTTTTTTTTTTTACGTTTTTTTGAAAGGTCGCAGCAAGATTTCTCCATCCGTAAATCGATAACTTTAGCAGCAATTTGTTTTCGTTGATAACTTAGCTGGTTTAACGAAAAAACAAGAATAATCAACAAATAGGGAACAAATACATGGAATGTTCCTAAATATATGTAAACAGATATTCTCAAAAAAATGGAGATGTAATGAAAATTCCAGTTTCTTCCTTTGTTATCATTTGAATCAACCTTTGAAAACTCACAACGAGGGAAGTTGAAGGTAACCACCTTAAATTGATTCCTGAATTATTGCACTCATTGAAACAATTCAGGATTTCTGTCTTATATTTTCTGAAATGTGTTCTAGCTGTTTGCCATTTTCTTCTCTCAGGAATTATTTTTATAGGTTTCTTCTGTATAATAATAATAATAATAATAATAATAATAATAATAATAATAATAATAATAATAATAATAATAATAATAATAAACTTAGTATAACTATAACGATCATATAAGTTTATAGATCTCTCTAGTTGCCCATGAGTATTAGCAAATTACACAGTGCAAGAGAATGTTCGGGTTCCCATTTGCAATGACGAAATTAGGTGTAACACTGTTTAAATGTCATATACTGCAACAAATGCCTACTTGGGAGGTTTTAATTTTAATTTCATGATAGACGGAGCATTTCATTTTCATCAGTCGGTGAAATATTAATTGCCATGATAATTATGTAAGGGTCACGTATCATCGTTCATACGATTCCTTCTGCGAAAATCTAAAAGAAAAACAATCTGAGTCATGAAAGAAATCAGCGCCTTCCAGCAATTTGGTGAATTTCTATTACAAAGAACCGTTTCAGACAGATATCATATATTCTTCTTTACTTAAGCGTTGCGGCGAACGCCCTTCAATGGTCTAAAGAGGGTCCGTCCAAGTTTACCTTTTTGTCCAAAAAAAGTATGAAATTGAGACCGAGACGACACAAAATCTATTATAAGGTGATATATGATTGAAGTTTAATGCGCAAATGATAATATATTGCTATTATTTTAAAGTGATAATTTTAAAGGAAATGTCTGTATCATAGTTATGATCTCGAGGTCAAATAATTAGATAAAATAATTAGTAAGATTTGACGTACCTGCATGCCAAATTTCATAAATTGATCTGCTTTAATAACGCTAAACAAAGAAAGACCAAATTAAGATAATGATAATAGCACTATAAGGTAAATTGCCTTTACCATGAGGAAGTTTTGACAATAATGACAATACATGGAATACAACTTGCTCCCTGAACCTTCCAAAGGTAAAATAACACTTAACACCTACTAAAGGTCAGGTATTCAGGGAAGGAACTTTGCAACTTGCTTAAATATCCAGGGAACACGAAAGAAAGAGGGAATTAGAAAGTTTTCAAGATGGAAAATAAGAAAATAGTTAGAATGATCAGTGTAACTTTAAAGGAAGTCTTTTTATCTTTTCTCACAGAACCCTCCTGCGGAATCTTGGGTCTTCACACAAAATAACCATTAAACAACTTACAAAATGAAAGACGAGGAAGAGGTCTGAGGTAAATTTCCACAACAACGTGAACAACTATCTCTGCCTTTGAATAATTATCTAACGATGAATGGTCTGTTCATCCAGCTATGATGCTCCAGAGTGCAACGATCAAGCAATAAACGACTCGATTTGGATCTCAGAGAGAGAGAGAGAGAGAGAGAGAGAGAGAGAGAGAGAGAGAGAGAATCCAGTGAACTCCACGTGAACTAAATTCATTCGTTATAAAAAGTGTCGAAAATGATGATCATGGTTTCGCTGAAGTAACTTTCGTCTTCTGTTACAGATTTTAATTCGTTATTTAATTTTCAGTCACGTGGTATACGCGGAAGAAAACATCGAACGACCTGGGCATAAACTAAAGTTGGTAAATAAACTGAGAGCAAAGAAAAACCTCGTTACAAAAAGCAAAATCTGTACATGAAAATGGGAATTCAACGTCTCTGACAAGTAATTGAAAACAAAAAAACACAAACACTAAAAAAATGAAAATAAGTGGATATGAAACGAGGCAGAGATGGCACAGGAGAAAGCGTTTCTAATCCAACACTCAACTGTTTATGAAGGAGGGAGGAAATCGAAGTTACTTCTGAGATTAACATCTCAAGAACAGAAGAGACGTCGTGACTCGTCGTCATAAAAGAAGTTTTGCTCTAAAAGAAACTTTTGTTTTTCTTCTTCTTGAATGGAGAAAAATTTAGTTTCATCAGTTTGCATTATTGATTTACCACTGAGTCGCTAAACTTTTATTCCCGTGAAGTTGTCAAACGCATCATATTGAATGATAAAAACTAGAGGAATACATGAAATAGAGAAACAACATTTATTTCTAAATCTATAAATGTCTTCAAGGAGAATTACATAATAATAAGTGCAACTGTATTTAAATTTGAAAACGGAATTATTTAAATTACAGTTAAGAGACATATGAATAACCTGGAGGGGCAACGGAACATCTGTGCGAGTGTGTGTTTGTATGAGAGAGAGAGAGAGAGAGAGAGAGAGAGAGAGAGAGAGAGAGAGAGAGAAAATCAGAGACACTGATGACACAGAATGAATTCCGGAACACTGTGAGGCATCCCTTGTGTTTTAGTCATCCTACAAAATCAGTTGTATCATCATATCCTTGTTTAGTGCGAATCCAGCTGACCATTGCTATCATGGCAGCACGGGATTGTAGGCTAGGGAGTAGAACATTGTGCAAGAGTTGGAAAAGCCTGTTTTATACCTCTGGTTACTGGCCACAAGTAGGAAAGATAATATCTTTCAGCTCAGATTTTTTCTTTATGTAGCTCTTTTTTTTTTTTTTAATATTTCATTATCGAAAAATCAGCCCTGAGATCTTAAAAACTACGGACTGCAAATTGGAATGCTGGTCATCAACCCTCCAATCATCAAACATACCAAACTGCAGCCCTCTAGCCTCAAGATTAAATTTAGCCATAATCGTACTTCTGGCAGCGCTACATAGGTACCAACATAAGCCACCACCGGACCGTGGTTGAGTTTCATAGGCCGCGGCTAAGAGTTTTTTTATGGGCCGTGGCTGAGGCCATTACCTGACAGAAAAGTCGAAGATACTTCGGCCCTTTTTTTTTTTTTTTTTTTTTTTGCTTGTTTTCATTATCTAAACCATTTATTTTTTATTTACAACGACATCGATTGAACTTGATTTCAGACGCCTTATTGACATCTTGTGAATATCTTGACTAATCGAGTTCCAGAGGAAAAAGGCTGTAATTATAGTTTTGGGATGGACACTTCTCACAATTCACTTCTAAATATGTGCCTTCATGTACATTTGCACCTCTGTACACTTAAGGGATGATAAATGTGTTTAGATGTAAAAAGATAGATTCATGGGGGTTAGATAGATGTACTTTATGTTAATTCTTCTTGGAAGTTGAAAGTCTCAGAAAACTTGCTCTCTGGTGAAGTCTTAAGAATCTCTCCAATATTAGTAAACTGAAATAAAAAGATAATCACAGAATGTCTAAGTTTTAACTCACATTTACACCTTAACCCAAAGCAAGAGACGAAACGAAAGGAACGTGTAGTTCAGAAGGCAAAAAATAGAGAGGAGAATAACACAGCAGCGAAGCAAAGAAGTGTTAACCAAAGTCAACAACGCTGATTAACGTCTGGTCAAAGAAAAAAAAATTGTCGCTGTTCGTTAAGGCGGGGGATGCTGCATGGCATTTATTTGAACAGCACGCATACACTCACTCATATGTTTCATTATACATAATTCCCATTTTGGGAGTTGAGCTGCCTAAAAATAAATAAATAAATAAAAGGGATGACACTAAAGGCAATTCACGTTAAATACATGGCTAGGAAATTTTGGAGGAAAAAAGTTGTGATTTGTTTTCTTTCTTCTCTCTTTTTCTTTTGCTTGGCACTGGAGACTGGAGCTTTTTAGTGTGGGATCTGACAAAAGCTGATTTTTATGCATATATTCATTAGTTTCTTGATGAACCCTTTTTTTATGAGCATGTTGTCTTCTTTTCCCGGTTCTTTCCTCTTTCGATTTCGTGGACCATTTCTTGTAAACTTATTACCCCATCATGTTTGTTCTAACAGAATGTGAGCCTTCGTCGAATTATAATTACTACTTAATATAAATATCTTCACTAGTAAATGACCATTTCTACAGAATTCCGTATTTCATTATTGATTGTCTTGGTAGCGGTACTAATAAAAAATACTATAGAGTATACACAAAGATACTGAAGTTAGCCATATGAGCCGTACAATGGCGTTAGTAGAGAAAACTGGCGGCTGTAATCAAACCTAACCAATGACGAATAGCGCCATTTCTTTAATATCGTGTTCGGAAGGTATATTTTGGATTCGGCTTACATGGCCAAACATTTATTTTTATTTATTGTGGATCACATTGTTAATTTACTAAAACATACCTGTTAAAAATGAATATTGTAGTTGTAAGTTATAAAAAGACACGACTGTATTGTGTTTGTAGTGCTGCCCACCATTCATGGTGTAAAGAGCAAATCTTGGATGCATGGCATTAAGAGAAAATCTTAGATTCAAGGTATCAAGATCAAGCCCAGAATGTACAGTGTAAAATTGAAAATTCTGAATACACGGTATAAAGTGAAAATCTTGAACTCATGGTATAAAGAGAAAATCGTGAATGCATGGTTATTACATTTGTGACGTAGGTCCTGACGTTTCATGTGACGTCACTGCCTCGACCTTGACGACTGCATTAGATTACAATTCGTGGTACGTATGCTCATTTGGGAAAACTCGAGTTGAGTATCTTTGTGTATTACAGTACCTTTGTCCTAGACATGAGCTCTTGCATATCATGTGGTGAATTTCCAAACCATAGTGACATTAGAAAAGGCTCCTGCTTCCTCATCGCTGAATAGTTGGATTTTCATGTTGGTTTCAAGTCTTAACTTCTGTACACTTCTTTACAAGTAGGACGACTTTATGCTGGCATTTACCTAGTCAGCTCTCGTTCCCTTTGGAATAACTGGCAAAGTCTGCCTGAAATCTCCTGCAAGCAACACGGTTGTGGATCCCATGAGTCATGGGTTGAGCTTTAGATCTTGCTGGGCCCTGTCAAGAGACTCAAATGACCCTGGGGCTCATGGTCGCTTCATCCCAAATGACAAACATGCAACCACTAAGGTTTTGCCCTTATGAAAGCCAAGGCTGATGTTGCGGGTTGGCATTTCTTTCTTTGACAGTTTCCAAGGAAGTTTGAATGAAGAATGCACAGTCATTCCATCAGTTAATAGAGTTGCAGCTATTCATTCTGCTTGAAGCAACTTCTAGTGCAATGTATTTCATTGTCGAGTTTTAGCTAAATTAAGATTGATGACGAAAGTCTTGCCTGTCATGCCGGGTGCTTCTAGGAAGTACAACCCTATTGTTGTATTCTTGATGCTTGAGACTACTGTGTTATAAGTACTCCTTTGGTCCTGTAACAGTTTAGGTTCATTTTCTTATATATATGCCGTCATTTCTTCAGTGTCATAGCTGATCTCGCACTTGTATTCAGTTAATAGGGTGTTAATAGGGTGGCAATACCTTTCCCTCCCATAGCTTGTATTCAGGTATCCAGGTCGTTTGTAGATGCAGTTAGTGAAAAAATTAAAAAAAAAAAAAAAAAAAAAAAAAAAAAACAAAAAAAAAAAAAAAAAAAACAGGAAAAAATTAGACAGTGCGTGTTTCAGGTCATTACGCAATAATCTTCCCATTTAAAATAATGCAAGTGAAAAAATGCGCCGAAATTTCTTTGGCGCAATCGAGTTTTCTATATAGCGTATAATGCTGTATGAAACTCTCACCCACAACCGGATACGATCAGACACTCACCAGATGCGATCGAGTGAAGATGCGTATGCAGATGGCACCTCAGCGGTGTCAGACGCACAATCCAGAGGTAAACTTGGTGTAACGGACCGAGATCCGCTTTTATCTTTATTATAATAAACAAAAAGGATTCAACTTGAGATACGAATACAGAAAGAAACTCAAACAGAACAGAAGTTTATTTACAAGCTTATTAACAAAGATAAATGCAGAATGGTTTCTCATATTTACATAAAAGTAAATATGACAATACGTGAAAAGGGGGAAATAGTGCGGTAATGAAATACTTGCTGGTCAGTTTTGCAGCTGTCAAAATCCTCAAAGCGAAGGCTTCACAAAAGGGGACAGTAGAAACTTCAGACGGCTTCTTAACTTCGTACTGCAGGAAGGAATGCCTTTATCTTGAAACTTGAAGGGCGGGTTACTCCTCAAAACCACTTGTAGGATGTTTCTTCTCTTAAAGGGTTACTCAACGTTGGGATCTCTCTCTCTCTCTCTCTCTCTCTCTCTCTCTCTCTCTCTCTCTCTCTCCGACTACGGACGACTTTGTTTCTGTTCTCACTCTCTCTCGTGCGTCCTCTTCCTCTCTTATCCTTTGTCTCTTCCTTCTCCTCTTATCTCTCTTGATCTGATTCTCTCTACTTCCTCAGGGTCCTATATACGTCGATCTTGGGGCAGGGCTGAAAGGGCGGAGCTTAACCAGCTAACGTCACCGTCCCTCGGCAGGAACTTTTTAGAAGGCTCTCGACGAAATGTTACATCATAATACGCGGTGTTTCTAACGACAGCTGCGTGCTGGAGTTCCACAACACATCTGCGTATTCTGGAACAATCATGAGAACAGACGCCTCCAACACGTGTGGGAATGCCTCCTTGCTGCAGATCTACTCGAAGAAGATACATTTTCCTTTCCCTTAATATACGTTTCTTCGCTATAGAGTGATTATCATGACACTTGGCCTCAAATGAAATAAAAAACTACTGTGGTTAGAGGGCTGTAATTAGGTATGTTCGATTTGCAGCCCTCTAGCCCCAGTAGTTTTTAAGATCTGAAGACGGAGAGGAAAAGTGAGGACGGACAGACAAATACCCACCTCAATAGTTTTCTTTTACAGAAAACTAAAATTGAAAATGAACGCTACTAAGCAAACGCTTATACACGCAGAGACAAACACACACACAAACGCAAGCGCACACAAATACACAAACACGCTCACACGTGCACACATACATACATACATACATAATGACTCGTGAATCGCATAAGGAACATAAAATCTGTTAGTTAGCAGGGTTTTAGTTTCTTTGTATTGTTTTTTTTTTTTTTTTAATATTTCGAAAAGAATCAATGGAAAGAAACTTGGAAACCAATTAATAGATCAATATTTCTACAATCCCGACTTTGTTGAAATTAGTTACGAACAAACTATCCACCTCCAATGGCGGTATTTGTATCGTCATGTTGAATTGACTGGCAACGGGATGATGATGACGTATTTTCGCTGTAGCTTTAATGGGTGTGCTCCCAAGTTAGTAACAGGTTTCGGAAGCAGGATTTCGGGTGGAACACTCCATAAATAAAACTTTCCCTCTAACCATTATGCGAAATATTATGATTTATAAATTTAACTCGTCATGCGAGATAAGAAAGTCTTACTGATAAGCAAAGGAAGACGCTGAAGATAGAAACTTTCCTTTAAACGTCGTAGTAAAATGCACTAACATTGAACAAATGACGATTCTGGTAAAAGATAATTTCACCTCTTTCTCCTTCCTGTTGTCTAATATCAGCATTTTATCATTGACAGTGCTACTTGTGTCGTCGTTTGAAGTAAATATTGAGAGCCTCTTACTATTATCATTATCATCATCATCATCAGCACCACCCAAAATACATTACAACTGCAAAGCACAAAACATCCAGATGCCATAACGTTCAGAGGCAGTTTAACGATAATCCACGTCCTATTGAGACCCATGAGTTTGTGATAATGGTCAATTTCTCTCTCTCTCTCTCTCTCTCTCTCTCTCTCTCTCTCTCTCTCTCTCTCTCCCATAGTCACGGCTTTTTCATACTTAGGACTGTGGAGGAAATAAGTTTATCGAAGATATCATTGAGGACCACCATTATAATTTTTGTGCGGCCAGCGATGCCGCATTGTGTGTGTGTGTGTGTGTGTGTGTGTGTGTGGTCGGTTTATCTCATAGAAAAAAAATCATACAAAGGGGTATTTTCTTTTATAACTTTTGCTTTTCGTGCAAAGCCATCATTTGAAGGAAAATCGGTTTTTCTATGTTGGTAAGAGGAAAAATAGCAAGGCGGGATCCGACCTACAGCTTACTCAAGGCACATGCTAAAATCTACGGTCAAATAGTGTAATGTTTCACCAACGAAAATTAAAGTAAATAACACTATATTTTATTTAAAATAATTGTTCTACGGTGTTTAACATGCACATTTATTTTTTTACATTTTCATTCTGATAAATAAGTCATAAATATCCTATCTTAAAATTCCTGTATATTTAACTCAATGCGAACCACCATTTTCAGACCTTTTTAGGCTTTCCATAGAGCTTTCCTTGCCTCACAACAACAACAATGTAGTTTATAGGCTTACTCCCCCTGTAAGCGAAAAGTATCCAGAGTCCATTAAAACAAAGAAAATTGAACCCAGAATGAGCCTTAGTTACGAATGATGCTTTCCCAACACAATGAATCTGTTATTATATTTATATCATAAGTACCCGTAAATAACGAAACAATACCAAAAAGCAATAATCTTTCTGTATCTATTGTATTTA
>NC_061092.1:57216477-57231477 GCF_015104395.2 Macrobrachium nipponense
GCTGAAAGTCATGAGGCGATGTTTAATAAAACCTCTAAAACTTTAATCAGATGTTTCTTTTTCTCTTGTACATATTTGCCTGTAAAAAGCAAATAATAAAGAAACATTTTCATTTGATTATTTAAATTTGGTAAGGATGATTTTAAAATAGGACTTATTTATTACTATTACCTTGAAGGTCGCTCCGTTCATTCAGTTTTCACTAGCTAGATAACCTACATTCGAAATAAATGTTAATGCTAATAAACTTTTCTCAAATATGTCAACATAAACACTCCTAAATATAACGTAGGAAGCTCTGCGGATGTTTACAGATCACTTGCTTTGAGTTTCAAACACGACTAGGTGGTCAAACAAAATAGGCAACTATTCCACTTTGACAGTTCTTTTAAAAAATTCTTTAAATGGCTTCTACTGACTGGAAATGTTCCAGGAGAGAAAAGTCCTCACAAGCATAAGTGAGGTGGTTTTTAATATCATTCACCAATTTATGTTCATGATATCATATTTCGGAAAATTCACCTGGGCCAAGTTGTCTAGGCATGCTATGGGTTTCACAGACAGTGCAAGGGCGTTTCTGGGCAATATCTCTACCAAGCACTCGTATATTTTGCTATAGTGTATTACACCCAGTGCCGTAATTTATAACAATGCCAAGAATCACTAACTGTAAAGAATAGACACTTGTCCCTGTACCAAGAGACACAAACTCGGTTGGTCAGAAATGGATACGAACGCAACAGTATAAAAAAGCTCCGCCCTACCCTCTCCCTCCGCCCCCCACCTCCACCCCCTGCTACTTCCTTCCCATCTCCTTCCTTCTTTCAGCTGCCCTCCCCCTCCCTTCTCTCGCCCCCATAGGGGGGTAGTGCCGTCAGTGCACCTCATTCGGTGTAATGTAGGCATTACTTAATGTTCTTTGTAGCGTCCCTTCGGCCCCTAGTTGCAACTACTTTCATTCTTTTTACTGTACCTCCGTTCATATTGTCTTTCTTACATCTTACTGTCCACCCTTGCTAACAATTTTGTTTCATAGTGCAACTACGAGTTTTTCTTCCTATTACACCTTTCAAACCTTTTACTGTCAATTGCCGTTTCAGCGCTGAATGGCCTTAGTTGCCCCAGTGCTTGGCACAATGCCTGTATTCTATAAATCAAATTAAATCTAACCCCTTCTCTCTCTCTCTCTCTCTCTCTCTCTCTCTCTCTCTCTCTCTCTCCTCTCTGTGAAAGCTGTTTCAGTTTAAACTTATTTTGTTTTATTTTTTCTATATATCTATCTATCTAATCATTTACATTGGCGTATATATTTAATGATCCACTCGGTTGTTACCAGCCATTGACTGATGTATTTACGCATTGATCCGCTAATCTCTCTCTCTCTCTCTCTCTCTCTCTCTCTCTCTCTCTCTCTCTCTCTCTCTCTCACTTAAGCAAAATCTCAAACTATTTTACTCATATGCGAAAAAGATGAATAAAAGAAGAATAGAAATAGGCCCTCTAAGAAATGAAGGGCGATTAATGAATGAAAAAAAGGAAATATGTAATATATTAGCAGAAAGATATGAGAGAGAATTTACATCTAGAATTTATAATGAAGATAATGATATAGAAATAAGAGATGAAAATAGTGAATATTTATCTGACAAATATATTAATGAAGCCAATATTGTGCAGGCTATTAATGAAATTAAAAAACAGATCAGCAGCCGGGCCCAACGGCGTCCCTGCCATTTTGTTAAAGAAAGTAGTTCATTCTATTGCAAAGCTGCTCGTAATATTTTTAAGACAAAATGTAGATACAGGCAAGATTTATGATGAACATAAATTAACGTATATTACACCTATTTTCAAAAGTGGATCAAGACTAGAAGCAAGTAATTATAGGCCTGTGAGTCTAACATCACACATTATGAAAGTGTATGAAAGGGTAATGAGGAAAAATATAATGGAACACTCGACGAAAAATAATTTGTTGAATATAGGACAACATGGTCTTGTATCCGGAAAAAAGTACACAAACCCAACTGTTATTCCATCATGGGAACATAATTTATATAAAAAATTGATAAACGAAAAAGATATAGATGTGGTTTACCTAGACATTGTAAAAACTTTTGACAAAGTAGACCATAATATATTCGCAAAGAAAATTAGAAAACATAATATTGTTGACAAAGTAGGAAGGTGGATAAAAGAATTTTTGCAAAACAGAAAACAGATGGTGATTGCAAACGATGAGAAATCAGATGAAGCTAAGCTAATATACGGTGTGACACAAGGTACGGTGTTAGCTACATTGCTGTTTCTTATTATGATTAGAGGCACAGACCGTAATTTTAAGGACTCGGTAGTGAGAAGTTTCGCCAATGACACAAGAATAAGTATAGAAATTATTTGTGGTGAAGATACGAACCCGCTATCAAGAGACCTAAACAAAATATATTAATGGGCAGAGGTAAATAGGATAGTATTTAACTCTGATAAATTTGAATCAATAAATTATGGTGATAAAAAAGGAATCCAACATGCCTATAGAGGACCTAATAATGAGACAATCACAAATAAGGAAGCAGTTAAAGACCTTGGTGTGATGTTGAATAGGAACATGTAATGAAATGATCAAATAGCAATTCTATTGGCAAAGTATAAAGCAAAAAATGGGAATGTTGTTCCGGGATTTCAAAACAAGAAAAGCTGAACACATGATTATGCTTTATAAAAGGTATGTACATAACCCACTTGAATATTGCAATTTGATATGGTCCGCACACTACCAAAAAGATATTGCGCAAATAGAGAGTGTACAAAGGTCTTTTACAGCTAGAATAGAAGAAGTTAAGGACCTTGACTACTGGGAAAGACTACAAATTTCAAAATTGTATAGTCTCGAAAGGAGAGGAGTACGCTTCTTGATAATATAGGCATGAAAACAGATAGAAAGAATTAACGAAAACATCATGGAGCTAAAAATATAAGAAAGAGTAGGTAGAGGTAAATTAATAGTGCCCAAAAATATACCAGGAAAACTAAAGGAAATAACACCGGACATTTATCCACTGTCGATAATGCAGCGTCTATTCAATGCATTACCAGCTCATAAGAGGAACATATCAGTAGTGAGCGTAGATGTGTTTAAGAATAGGCTCGACAACCATCTAATCTGCATTCCAGACCATCCAAGATTGGAAGATGCAAAGTATATCGAAAGATGCATTAGCAATTATCTGGTAGACATTAAAGGTGCCTCACAGTGAGGGGCCTGAGGCAACCCGAACAGGCTGTAAGGTATGTAAGGTATGGTTGAGGTCTCTCTCTCTCTCTCTGTGGTAATGGTAGAACTGTAAATGGTTATTAGAGTGAGAGAAATCTGAATGCATGGTGTAGTAATAGAACGATAGACACTAAGTATGACTGATGGCAAAGCGACTGTTATACTTGTGTTTGGTTACCTTCTCCACAAGTTCACAATCCTCATTTGGACTTGGGGCATCAGCTATATACTTGTATTACAAAGGTGAAGAAGAGATGGCCACCTCGGAACCTAACTATCGGCATGGTTGCAGAAATGCTTTTGTCACAGCAACTTTAAAACGTTTTTAACAAAGAGAAAGCTGCCAATTGTCTTCAGACTGGTTTGTGACTCTATATGTTAAAAATAAAAATTTAGCCCTTCTGCCGGACATTCAATAGATTTAAAGGCTTGATTATACCGATGCAAATCCTTGGTCATGTCTTACCCTTCGATGCTCATCTGAATTACTTAGAAGATGGAAAGACCAAAGCAAATAAAAAAATTCTCTAACTAGCTGTACAAATGCGTTACACCAACTTCACAGAATTATACTCTGAAGTATTAAGTCTTTTTTCCCCACCTAAGTTAAAGTTTTTTTCCCTCGTGAGACTAAAACCTTCCAAACCTAACTCTCGAAAATTTAAGTTCCTGGAGATTTGGTCTCCCCCACGTTCGCTGCTAGACGGGTGGAGGTTTTGGGAGGGGGAGGGAGGGATCCTGCTTACACATGACCATAAACGAGACGATGGGACTTGCAGAGAAACACCGAGAAAAGAAAAACAAACACACATGCCTAGTGGCTGCCCTTTCTCTATGAAAGCCAATAAATTATTTACTTGATCTTATTATTTCTCTTAAATATAGAATGGAAGGTTCACCATTTATTTTCTGGTTGTTATTCCAAGAGTTGAATGAATTTATACTAACGTTATTTCTCGTGTAATTTTTATTCTTTTTTTTTTTCATGAAAGGGGGACAATTCGATAGGACGCGATTAGAGACATGTGGCCTGGGATTTCTCCAGGAACAATCCTTATACAAGGATTATATTTCTCCCTATCCTGCCTAAATACATGGATGAGAGAGAGAGAGAGAGAGAGAGAGAGAGAGAGAGAGAGAGAGAGTGCAACTTTGATAACAATGAAACAAGCTGATTCTCTTTAAACACCTGTGAAATGTCTTGACAACACGAGAGTCGACGATTACACTGACAAATCTTGAAATATGACACTGGTTTCTTTTTGTATTTATTGCACTCCCTAAATACCTATGAGCTTCATGCAGTAGTAAAAAATATATATAACTTTAGAAATTTAGGTTAATAGGAGTATATTTATACATAATTACTTAAGTAAGCAATTTGCACATTTAGCTGTGACACAGACTCGAACGAGTCCAGAAGTTAAATGGAAGGCAGTTAACTGCAGGTCAACAGGGACACGTGTTTCGGAAATAATCTACGCACAGAAATAAGGTTTGTGCACAGTGAGTTGCTAATTAGTCTTGCCGCCGCTTCGAAGGGATTCCAAATTTCCTCTCACAGTACTAAGGTGATAGACACGTGGGGAACGTTAAACACAATCCTTTCTTATTATTTCCCATCAAAGTCCACTCACAAGGATATAGAATGACTGTGAGATTATACAAAAAAGTATACTGTGTTATTTAATTAATTAATGGGATGTTTAGCATGAAACAACAATGTTACTTCCCGCTGTAGCAGACGCTGGTCTAGATGGGAATATCACAATTAGATTTAATATCACTACTAGCATCACAAGGGGAATTATTTATTGTAACGATGACAGCAATGCAGGACTGCGTTATAGTAACCAGAGATAGGGAATGTGATGCTGAGCCAATAAGAAGGAAGTTGCCTTGGAAAAATGAAAAGGAAGTACTGTCAAGAGGCAAATAAGAAAGAAAAAAAATGGTAACTGAATGCTTGAAATTACTCCATCACAGTATCTGGGCATCTGTACTGGTCTTGACTCCTTCTGAATTGCTGGCTGAGGTTTCACACTATGTAAATGAACATTTGGGGGTCTCCAGAGGGGAAGGAGAGCGAGGGGGGAGAGGAGTGAACGCTGTAGCAGCCAGAGAGGTTCTAAGAAGGATCATCAGTTGTCTCCTGGTTTTCTAACCTCGCTTACAGCTATCTCTTCCCAACCACTTTCTCCTTCCAATATAAGCCCCACCTAAAGTCTGAATCACGAGGCTCTGCTGCATTCCTGCAGTGATTAATTTCAAAGGCAGCCAATCGGTAGGGACAAAGAGGTACTCCAAGAGAACGGATGGGTGACGGAAAAGCAAAAATGTCAGAATTTCCTTCTAAAATGAGTTATAGTGCCTTGGTTCTGGCTTAAATCCTGAAATAATGCTTATTTATACATTAACATTCAAAGGAAGAACCTAATGCATTCATTATGGCAATTCTTTTTCCTGGAGTCCATTTATTTTTATTGAGTAGGTAAAATTTCTTTTAATAATCATCCAAAATTTCTTCTTATGATCCCAAAGCGCCTGAATGGTAGGCCCTCACTTCGTAACCTGTCACGTGTGTGATAGAAATCTGACTGCCTCAAAGGTGAATATTAGAAAAGTATAGTGTTTTTAATACTATCCCTCAATTGTATTTGCTACGCAGTCAACATTCCCTGGTGCTCTGAGCCTTGATGTTGATAAAAAAAATTTAAACATTCATAGAGAATAATTCAGAATTGCAATAAACTATTTTAAGTTGGCTCTCCATTGCTTGGGACACACACGGTGCATTGGAATTCTAAGACACTGATACTTTCGGGGACAGCAATGTCTGCTACTTTTTCAATAGGTTGCTCATGTTTGACAGGCGGAAAAGAGTGAACTAAATAAATAACATATTCATAAATAAGAGAGGGAAAATATATAGGTATCGGTATTGTTGTGAATATAACCTGTTGCTTTTTACACAAGACGAATAATAATAAAATGAAAATGGAAACACTACTACATAGCTTTTTGTCTGACGTGCACGAGAGATTAATCTCTCTCTCTCTCTCTCTCTCTCTCTCTCTCTCTCTCTCTCTCTCTCTCTCTCTCTCTCAAGTAATGTTCAAACTTTATACATATATTTAAAACAAAGATTTTATGTGTTTCCTTTTATGGAAGACAGCACCAAGAAGTACTGAAACCTACTTTTAATGAAATTTTCGTTGTATTTTCGACCGGGTTACGAATCTCTCGCTCTCTCTCTCTCTCTACTCTCTCTCTCTCTCTCTCTCTCTCTCTCTCTCTCTCTCTCTCAACCATATACGCACACATACACTCTCTTACCCAAACATTGCGTATGAGTAATACAGTTTTTGAGATGAAACTCTAATTTGAAATAGTATTTAGAGTAATTACCGCCAGTTTCATCCAGATATCCCAAGGGGAAATGATTGCAATATTAATCATTATAACCCAGTGGAAACAAATATAGTTAACTACCATCTTGGAGAATCTGAAAGTCTTATTGTATGGAAATGGTTCCTTTCTCAATGTCCTAAAAATTGAATGTTATTGTTTATTATAAATATTGTGTATTATATATCATATAAAAGCTAGTAATTATATTTGGTGTTCTAATTTCATCTGCCTGGATGTAATGCTAAACTTCCAAAAGGATAAAAGATAAGAAAATAAAAAATTTACCTTACTGACACCAACGCTAATCGGTCACTATTCGCTTTGTAGGTCCCCAAACGAGTAAGAGATCAAATACACAATTTCTTCAGTAAATTATTAAGTAGTCTAGTATACTGCCCTTTTCTTCGAAAGATAATTGTGCAAATACAAACCCCTGATTAGAGGCATCTCACCTCTGGAAGTGGACCATTAAGAGGCGAACCTAAATACCGCTCCATCTTCTTTTATGACCTGTGCAGGTGAATTGGTAATGGCCCGGACTCTCATTTGTAAGACTAGGGTTCGATCCCGACGTGAGCCGACTTTTGAGCACAAGACAAATGAGCACAGTTACATTTGAGCGCCGACATTTGAGCGCAATAAATTCATATCAATCCGTTTGAAAAAAGTAAACAACGCTGTTTATATTGTATTTGACTATTACCATCGTTTGGTTGCCATCGTTACGATTAGCCCGCTGCATTTTTTTCAAAATCAGTATGTTTATTTGTTAAAATGAGCCAGTTTAGGAAATTACAGACTAGACAGAGTACTAAAGAGTGGCAAAGAGTCATGAACGTTCTGTAAATGGAAAATGCAATGGCCTTCCATTGCACTTTGCATTGGGTATTGCAGATGTTTATTGGCCATAAACATCCTACAATTTACAAATTCATAGATATTTTAAGAGTTAACAAAATCATACATCAAATAAGGTTATCCGATTAGATATTGCGCAGCATGAATATATAAAGCAAAGTAAATACACAAGAGTCAATAACGATATATAAAAAATTGTTAGCGAATATTCTTCAAGAGACTGACTAGAATATCTTCGTTCAATATATTCTATTATTAGCATGCAGATGTAGAAATTTAGTTTTATAAACTGTTTTCTACATGATTTAGTTGAGATATAATTTCATTTACATGTTATAAAAAAAACAAACTTAAAGACTTAAAACTGTAAGTTTTTAACTATGGCGCCTGCCCGAATGAATTAGAAATTTGGTTTTCAATAAACTGTTTTTTAGCTATTTTATGTTATTTAATATGTCATAAATAAAACGTTTAGGCTGTTGGTCAAAATTCTGTTTTTTCTTACATGATTTTTAGATATAATTTTATTTACATGTCATAACAAATAATGCCTAAAACTGTAAATTTCTTCATATCGCTCAAATGTTACGACGCTCAATTGTTGTGCTCATCTATTCATTATTTCCAAATATATAATATATATTAAATCTAGGCCTGAACTGCCATTACATACGAAGACCACACCCTGAATCCAAGAGGATTAATACAGAAGTATTAATCGATAAACTACTGAGACTGAAAGAAGAACGCAAAATCGAACTTAAACAAGAGTGCATCGCTGAATTACTGGGTGAGGCCAATAGAACACGTGGTAACTACTTTAGTCGCATAAAGCAGTCCACAGCTAAAAAAAAAGCAGCAAAAGACTAGAGAGAAAACGAAACCATAATGATACGCAAAGGAGATAAAACCGCAGTGTACGTCATAATGAATAGAGATGAATACGACACCAAAATGGATAATATACTAAGTGATAATAATAAGTTTCAGCCACTTAAAAAAGACCCAACAAATGACCTCAAAAAGAAAAGGATGAGACTAACAGAAAAAGCGAACAAAGAGCAGAGACCAGTGAGCTTTCCAAAAATCATCGGAGACTTTGCACCCGGATACTGCTACGGCACAGTCAAGATCCACAAACAGGGAAACCCACTACGGCCCATTATATCCCAAATGACATCCCCCATGTATAAAGGGGCTAAGAAAATTGAACGATATTATAACGCCGTACATTCCCTCAACGTTCTCGCTAAAATCACGACGGAATTCATCGACCTACTGCAAGACACACCGCACCCGACGAAGACATAGCATCCCTGGGACGTTGAAAGTTTATTTACTAACGTACCAGTGGATGAAACAATACAAATCATCATGGGCAAGATATACCGCTCTGAGAAACCACCATTACCAATCCCCGAAAAAATCTTAAAAGAGATGCTGGAAGCATGTACAAAGGAAGCAACATTCCTCTCACATAGGGGCGAAATATATCGGCAAAAGGACGGCGTGGCAATGGGGTCCCCCCTCGGGGTTTCTTTTCGCAAACGCATACATGCACACACAGAAGAGGTCACATTTGAAGAACACCCAAAACCCAGAATCTATGGGAGATATATGATGTATCTTTATCACACAAAGGGCGAAAAAATGACATAGAAGAATTAGTAAATAAACTCCAAGCAAATTCTACATTAAATTTTACGGTAGAAAGAAGTGATGAGAAGATGCTCCCTTTCTTGGACGTACTTGTGACCCAAAAGAACAACAAATACAATACCACCGTATACACTAAAAAGACAGACGCTGGGAGATGCTTAAATGCTAGAGGAGAATCCCTTGATGCATATAAACGATCTGTGGTAAATGCATTACATAAAACGCGCCATAACACACTGTTCGAACGTTGGAAAGCGACTAACGAAGAAATCAACAGAGTTCAACAGCTGCTCACAAAATAACGGCTATCCAGATGACATGATCCAGCAGTTGTCAAAAAGAGATTAGAGCTTTCCATAACCCGACCCCCGAGGAACAACACACAAGACAAAGACAAAGAAATAGTGATATACCATCAGATACCATACAACAAATACCACGAAGATGAAAGGAAGCCATCCTTGGTATACTGCGAAGAGAAACAACCACCCCCCCTAGCGCCATTATAACAAAATAACAGCAAGGATTTAACTGCAAACCAAACCTTACGGCCTCATTGGTAATGAAAAATAGTACGGCCCCCCCCATCGACGGAGAAAGAGGTTTTAAATCTGATATAGTATACAAGTGTGTCTGTGCTGACGAGCAATGTCAGTCCCCCAAAAATGCTATATCGGACACACAACCACTACACTCAAAACGTCGCATGCAGGCCCACAGAAACCAAGGAGCCATTCATCAGAACTTTGTGGATACCCACAATAATAAACCATCCTTACAAGAACTTCTCACAAACACCAAAATAATACACAAGGAAGGCAACTACAATCGTTTATTGATATCAGAAGCAGTCAGCATCGCAATGCAACGCCCCAATCTTAACATCCAACGTGAGGCAGACCGATCCTTGCCCTCGTGTAGGAGGCAGCCCTTAAACCGCGTGGACCAAAACCACCACACACGGACAGGCGCGCAACACTGACATTCAGTGAATTAAACATATATGTATTAATATATATTCATGTATAATGTGTATATAATAACTTACTTTCAACTTTTTATATAATTTCTGTTGTTAACATATTTATTTATTTGTCTTATTTTATGTTTCACTATAGTCTTTTGTAAATACTTAAAACTAGGTATCTGGCAATTGTACTACCTTTCCGTCCTCATGACGTCACAAAACGCATGTAGGCTCATATTTGTATTTACGGGCTGCTCTGTGAGCAAGAGCCCGTGCTGACACAAGGTCAGCTTAATCAAAAACAACAAACAACATATTTGTATCAGTACGCTTGATAACGTCAATACGTATAGGTTGACGAAACAACTGTCGCGTGTAAAAATACTGGAGTAAATGGAAGAACCCCATTATGTGTCCATTAGTAACCTGAACAATGAAGTAAAAGACAAAATAATTAGAAAATATGAAGCAATTTCAAAAAAGCTGGTTAACAGTGAGGAAGCCATTCTATTCAATGAATGTTGTATCCGTGAAAAATTGTGCCCTAGAAGTAATATATATATATATATATATATATATATATATATATATATATATATATATATATATATATATATATATATCATATATATATATATATATATTTATTTATTTATTATTTATTTATCTATTTATTTATTTATATGTATATAACTTGCAACGTACAATGTTAAAACTCTGTCTCTGGAAGAAGATCTGGCTGTGTTACTAGAAGAGCTGAAATAAATAAATTGGGATATAGCAGGACTGAGTAAAATTATATAGAGTTAAAAGAGGGTCATATATTTTGCTTCAGAGGACATGAAAGGAACAAAGAAAATGGAGTGGGTTTTCTTATTAACAAAAATATTGCAGGTAACATAGAAGAATTATATAGTATTAGTGATAGAATTGCAGGATTGATTATCAAACTAAACTGAAGATCATTCAAGCGCATTCACCAACAACATCCCATACATAGGACGAAATAGTACAGCAATCCTAAAACGACATAAAGATAGTGACAAATTTCCGATTGAGAAAGGAGTTAGACAGGGAGACCCCATCTCTCCTAAATTATTCACAGTGTTCCTAGAAGAAGTTTTTAAGAATTTAGATTGGGAAAATGAAGGAATTAACATTAATGGGGAATACCTTAACAACTAAGATTTGCAGATGACATAGTTCTATTCAGTGAATCAGGGGAGAAATTACAAAACATGATACAAGAATTTTTAATAAAGAAAGCAGAAATGTAGGACTGAAAGTGACTATGAGTAAAACTGAAATAAAAACAATGTTCAATGAAAATGCAGAGATCCAGCAAAATAAGGGTTACGGATGAACCTCTAGAGATTGTTAATGAATGTACGTATTTAGGACAGACAACAATTGTTTCCCCAGGACATGAGGCCGAAATTAAAAGAAGGATAAGCATGGGATCGAGAGCTTTTTGTAAACAAAATGAGATTAGGAGAAGTAAAATGTCCCTTTCTCCAAAAAGAAAAGTTTTTAATCAGATGGTCCTAACAGTATTAACTTATGCATCAGAAACTTGGAGCCTTACTAAAGCCTTAAAACATAAGCTAGTTACAACTCAGAAAGCTATGGAAAGAATAATGATGGGAATAACACTGAGCCAGAAAAATAACAACATGGATACAAGAAAACACTAAAGTAGAGAATATTCCAACAACAAGTAAGAAAAAGAAATGGGCGTGGGCAGGACATATGATGAGAATGTCAGATAATAGATGGGCAAAAAGAATAACAGAATTGCTCCCTAGAGATTGCAAACGAAGCAGGAAAAGGAAGAGAAGACGATGGATTGACGAACTATGAAAATTGCAGGTGTAGAATTTCATAGAAAGACCATAAACAGAAGGGAGTGGGAGGAAAGGACATGTCTGGGGCCTTTGTCCTGTACTGATGATGATGATATAGATATATATATACATACATACACACACACATACTATATATATATATATATATATATATATATATATATATATATATATATATACTATATATATTATATATATATATATATATATATATATATATATTATATATATATATATATATATATATATATATATATATAATATATATATATATATATATATATATATTATATATATATATATATATATATATATATATATATATATATATTATATATATATATATAATTGATGCTGAACTCTCCAGGTGTTTTACGGTGTTCCAAATACTGATAAACTAATCCACTGTCAAAGGTAATGAATGCCTTCAAACACTTTTCCTATCATTAACTTATAACTTTACCGATGGTAATTACCAGAGTGTCTGTGATATATATATATATATATATATATATATATATATATATATATATATATATATTATATATATATATATATATATATATATATATATATATATATATATTTTTTTTTTTTTTTTTCTTTCTTTCTTTGAGTGGGGGGGCAAAATAAAGTAATTTATTATTGTCAATTTCCTGGCTTTTTGGGGAAGGGCTTATTATCTTGGATGATTAGATACTTACCACTCAGTTTAAGGACGATTCAGATCGAGTCAAAATATTAGGAGGCGTCATATATTTTGTGTGTGTGTGTGTGTGTGTGCGCGCGTGTGTGTGTGTGATATTGTTTTTAAAAGAATATTTGCTCAGGTAATACAAGAACATTTACCAGCTATAAAAAGTTAACCTAGTTCAGAAAAATTCTATGACCATTAGCTCTAAGTTTCAGGTCGAGAATCATCTGTGCCCTTCCAAGTCCACATGAGTGATATTACGCATACTTGCCCCATGTGTAACTTGGGGACTTATATGGGATCCACACGGAGGCTCCTTAAGGTACGTATTGACCGTCAAAGAGGAGACAGTTTCCGGACAGTCATCAGACTCATAAAACTGAAGCATTCTAACTCAACAGCTCACGCTAAAATCTGTAAAAGGTACATTGAAAAGGAATATTATAAAAATAATCGGGAAAACAAAACTCCCAACACCCAGGAATTACTTATTTTAGAGTCCTGTTTATCAAACAACTGTCTCCATTAAATACGTAGTCATCAGCCTACTCCCTTTTCTTGTTTTGAGTATATACATATTTTTCTGTCCCACTTTCACTCCACTTATGTTTGTTTTTCTCTGGTGGAAGGTAACTTTATAAATTGTTTAATAATACATCTTGATTTTTTCAAATGTATAATTTTAAGTGTCAAAAATTTATTTTAATTTTTATTATAATTAATTTGTTGTTTATATGTTTTAAAGCCCTTGAAGATGTTATTGTATACAAAAATTACGCTATGTGGGAAACAGATTATACACGCACGCACGCCGGCATACACACACACACACACACACACACACACACACACACACACATATATATATATATATATATATATATATATATATATATATATATATATATATTATATATATATATATATATATATATATATATATATATAGAAGATTAAATGCCTATAAAAACACTATTTTAAACGTTTCAACCATATATTTCGAGCACTTCCTTCTGTGCTCCTGATCGCTGGAAAAATATGGACATATTATATCTTACAAGTTTATTTACAAGCATTTGTAGGTGTGGCAGTAAGTCTCTGTTGGTGACCCAGGAAGATGGGATTAGAATATTCCCTGGTGATTTCTGGCTCATTAACTCTTGTCTGGCGACTCGTCCAGTGGTATGGTGTTCTTAGACGCCTGCTTGAGGAGCGGCATAAGCATTAATTCGTCGATGTAATCCGATTTCCAGTGTCCACCTGACAGGTTCATATTGTTGGTTTTTTTTTTTGATTGATGATAGCAGATTCCAGCAACTTCCTTTTGTACAGACAGCAACTTTTGAAAATCAGCTCTGCCCCGCTGCAGTTAATAGTATGGCCTTTGTCCATAATATGTTGGAAAATCGCTGAGTTCTCTGATGCACATCTCACTGATCTTTTGTGTTCTTCTAATTTCTTCGAGATGAATCTACCAGTTTCACCAACGTAAATCTCATTACAATTGCTACACAGTATTTTGTAAACGACGGCTTCTTCTCCTCTTTTATTTAATTATACGTTAAAGAGCGAACTCCCGATGGATTTGGGATAATGGAAAATGAAAGATTTATACCTAGGTGTTCTGTGGCTTTTTGGATGTTTTCATCTTATAGAAGTTTTATTTTAATGTTGAAATTTATTTTTCTATTCTGAGTGGGACCCTCATAGTATAGCTTTATTTATAGCCTTTTCAATTATGTATGGTTGATAGTGCAGTTGCGTTAGGTGTACATAAGAGATCCTCAGTGAAAATGAAAGGAGGTACCAAAACTTTCAACTTTTATTCCAAAGTCATCTTCAGAGTACTAAACAATTTCAAGAAAACAACTTACGCAATAAAGCAATATGAGGTCACAAATAATAATAAAATAAGTCAAAATCTTTTCTTAAGTATATAAATATTACGTTGTAAAAAAACATTACTTTGGCGGAAATATTCATTTACTACAAATCGCAGTAACATAAACTATATGTTTGTAAAATATCTAACAACTCCTTTGACCTTTAAATAATTAAAAATAAAGATAAATTTTCAGTAATTCGCCCTTCTTAAAAACGACCATCGCTCATATTCATGTTGCTTAAAATAACTAATGAGGCATCCTTCAACTAACAATCCAATGAATTCTCGACAGAAGAATTATTGCTAAGTAAAACATCTATTTTCAGCTATTTCAGGCTACGTACAATTTAAAAAAATTCCCACTGTAATGGGAAAATACTAATATAC
>NC_061092.1:57236477-57258977 GCF_015104395.2 Macrobrachium nipponense
ATAAAGATTGAATCTCCTCTTCTCTAACAAATAAGAAAAAAAACTCACTTTCAGGAAATCATTTAATCTTCCTCGTTTCCTTTTTTAAGAAATAGAAATAGAAAGTAGTAATTCGATGTGCATTATATGAATTATTTTCATCATTGTTATCACAGTTCACTAATTTTGTATCACAAAAATAAAAATTTTCGTCCGTTACTCCAAAAAAAAAGCGAAAAGAGATTCTTCATCTTTCAAATCTGTTTTTTCAATTCTCTTTCCTTGGTGTGTGTTTTTTTTTTTTTTTTTTTTTCTTAGTCGAACCTCCAATGGTAGTCAAATGGCAATCATCCACTTTGCAGTTTAGTTCGCCTTTTTGTTTCGAGAATCGACGGCAGAAGCAATTCTCAAAGATAAACGAAACGATCTGAGCAACTTCGATACTTAGCGGAGTTTATATTAGTATTAGTTTTACGAGTGGGAATAGATGTTGGAAGGGCATCGCCTTAAGGTGGGGATTTTATGAGAGAGAGAGAGAGAGAGAGGAGAATTGAGCAAGGTAGTCTCCAGAAGAAATTGCTTGATTGTGCGTTCGACAGTCAGACATTAGACCAGAAAGGAAATCTGTTCATGTGTTTCTATCAATCATTACTTGAATTTCCGTAAGGAAAACGAAAGCTATTCTTAACTGTCCAATGAATTATAATTAAAAATAAAATTCTCCCATCCTTCTCATCTACGAACTAGATTAAGTTAATATCCACTGGCTGTGGTACCCGAGTATTTAACGGCTCCACTTTCTTTTGGATTATGAGACGGGAAGAGAAACGGCTGCCATAGCAAGACTGCATTCTCGAACATTTGTTCGCTCTTTTTTTTTTGTTTACTCATTTTACTCATTTTCCATCAGGACAAAGGTTGGGACTCTGTGTGTGGCGTAAGGTAACCAGAAGCTTATATATAATAATATATATATATATATATATATATATATATATTATATATATATATATATATATATATATATATATATATATATAATATATATATAATATATATAGAGAGAGAGAGAGAGGAAAAGGTGTAAACTGACTGAAACTATGAACCTCTAAAGTTCTTTCCCTCATTGGAAGGACTATATACTACTCGAGCCTTCTTAGAAGTGATTATTACGAGTGATTATAACTTAAACAAAAGAAAATTGCAGCTTACAACTCTTATTACGCCTCATTATGCATAATTCTCTGTTTATATTGATGCCGGCCAAGATTTACTCCTGCGCTCTGGCCTCCTCCTGCTATTTTCACTTCACTTTTGCTCTTTCAGCCTTCAGTGTTCTACGTCTAAGAAATCAGAGCTGGAAATCCTATCAAGAGTCTTAAGCCCCGATTTCTTAGATGAAGAGCTGGGATGCTTGCGGGAGCGCTTTAGGAGACTCGGACAATTTAAGTACTGGCGGGAGCAGTCACACACCAGGGCAAGAAAACACTATTTTGGGGAAAGGGAAGGGAAAGAAAAGGAACATCCGAGTGGCAGGTAAATAATTACACAGCTATAGCGGAAATGGCCAATGGTCGCTTCCATTATAGAACACGAAGGAAATTTAAAAGTATAAGTTTTTCACAACTCATGTAAACTCAAACTGATAGTATTTCTAAGGTGTGGTCTGTTGGAGTATTTGTCCTTAGGGCGGCTCCTCTCTTGAACTGAAACCATAAATTCCGTCGAGCTTTAGCACAGTATTTTTATTTGTATCCGCGTGAAATGACTGGGATGTAAAATTTGCCTTCTGTCTCACTCTCTCTGTCTCTGTCTGTCTTTCTCTCTGTGATTACTAGGCTATGTATAGGCCCATCCAGCTCTCGGAAATGTATACATACTTACAAAAGTAGACATTATGTAATCATCGTTTCACAACTAAGCATCTGCATGACATTAAAGCTATTTAGTCAAGGGTCATTGAAAGTAGAGAAAATTAACGATTTCGTCAATATTCTAAACCGCATCGTAGGGACGGTTCTAGAAGAAAAAAAAAACTAGTCCCTCTCATAAATTTTACTTTAGCACCCGCATAAGCTGAAATCCTCCTCAGCACAGAGTTTGCAGGTGGTAAGGAAAAAGAACATCTTAAATTTTTATATCTAGATATCTGGTTCCAGAAACCGACAGATTTAATACTATCTGATGTCATTTTAGCTTTCTTGTTATTGACCAAAAGGGAAATCTAGTGAAAATTCTTTTCCATCTGGCATGAAAAAGCAACAAGTGTTCAGTATAACGAACCCGAAGTTTTGTTGTCATATTTTGTATATTTTTTTCGAGTAAATGGGGCTTAATTGTCAGGGGAATTCCATAACCCATGACTCTCACTCACATGAAAGTTCACACAAGTGACATTATTCTCATAATATTTTATGTTATTTTGATTACAAACTGTATATATAATTACATTATTAGTTATCCTAAGCTCTTGTAGATTGCCCGACACTAAAAGGAGGGACAGTCCATTTATGGAATTTTATATATTATGTTGTTTCTTTCCCTGGGGCCATTTTCTATTAACATAGGTTGACCTTAAAAGATTTTAACAATAATTTTATGGTTTCAAAACTGTTAAAATAAGGCAAGCTGAAGAATGTTCTTAGAAGTTCTTTCTCCCTGTTATTTACACTATAAAAACTTTTTGTGGGCTTTATTATAGCAAATATCTAATATATGTAAGGGATAACATATATCTTTTCCCTATATTTCCATGTGTGGACTGTCCCTCATTTTATGTCGGGCAATCTGGCAAGCACTTAGAAGTAAGAATAAAACAGCATAAATATTCTGACAAAAGTGGCAAACATCTAATGCATATTCATTTATTGAAGTGAAAACAACCACCAGATAAATTGGATTAGTAGTTCAGTAATTGCTAGATCAAAAGATGTCTTATCACGAAATCTTTTAGAATCTGCCCTTATAAAACTTACTTTCTATTATGATTTTAATATTAGTCGTGGCCTGTTTCATTTAGACCGTTGTATTTGTAACATGTTTAAGAATGACCTCAAAAATACAATCAGACTAAAATACAAATGAAATTTCCTTTTAGATATTTTCTTAGTATAAGTATGTTTAATGTTTTGTGAATAAGTTTTTTGTTTACCAAAGGTTTGAATGTGGTGTCAGTTGCCGCCCTGTATTAATACTTTGTTTTCCTTATCCCTGTGTCCGAGCAGTTTGGACTTACTCTTTTTGTAAAAAACCTCTTAAATTGTACCCATGTTTATGTTCTTTTGGGAAGGTTACTAATTCTCCAGGTGTGTTGAATTATATGTGCTTATTTCCTCAAAATCCCTATATGTCACCTATATGACCCTTCCTTGTTCTGTCAGTTTATCAAGTATGTCAGTCAGTCTGCTAAGTAAAGGACATTGAGTCGAAAGATCTTGAAGCTACTCCAGTGTTTCACTTTTCTTCGTGGCTTATACCTTTATATATATACATTATATATATATATATATATATATATAGTATATATATATATATATATATATATATATATATATATATCTATATATATATATGTGTGTGTGTGTGTGTGTGTGTGTGTGTATGTGTGTGTGTAAATAAAAATTCTTCTGTTAAAAAAGGATATATCCCAATTGTAAAACAAGATCCATTCAAACACTCTGGTTAAGCTTAAGGCCAAGGACTATATTTCTGAGGAATTATGATTTTATTTGTTATTTTTGTTTTTCCTTTTCTTTGTTTTCTGTGGGTTTATAAAAATGCACTTTGTTTTATGTATGGCTTTTTCTTTTGAGATGTGCTTGGGTATTTTAATAAGATAAGTTGATTTCTGATTGTTTCAAGATCTTTGTTAAGAATATCTGAGGATCAAATTCTCAGGAATCTAAGAAATAAGTTACTTGCTATTCCAAGTTCAGCTGAAATGTCATGATAGCTGTAAAAATGTATGTATGAAAGTGAGAATGTCGCTTTCCTGAAGACAGTGAATTTGTAGTTGTTATTAGTTCTAATGAGTAAGGCATCTAAGAATGGGGTTTGCTTATTTTTTTTCAAATTCTACTTATCATTTTATGCTCCGGGACCAAGGAATTAAATTTTCGTAGAAAAAAACCACACAGAATTTTTAGAAGAATGTCTGAACAAACGAGTACTCCCGAATATACGTTTTCCATAAATGGACAACAATCTCGGATCCCTTTCCACCATCTCACAGAACGTTCCTGAAGAAAGAATCAAGAATACGAAGGATGACATCTACACGCACCAAAAAACCATCATTCAGGCGCAGTACAACTTCCGGTCACATCACTTCAGTGCCCACATATAAGTACCTATCCTCCATTTGTATCGACAAAGTAGCTCACAATAGTGTTATTCATTACAATAGGCTTATTCATAAACTTAACTCATTAACTGAAAATAGTATTTGGAACCGTTTAGGTCAATAAAAGAAAGTTATGAAGATATCCACATGCCCTTTAACTAATAACCACTTCATAGTCTTAAAATTAGGTTTGTCATTTGCCCTTAAACCTGATAAAAAACAGAAACTCGACTTCCTAGTAACATTTGATAACTTCATTGCTAACAACAATTACAAGAAAGACGACATATGTCTTAAGGTAATTTTTATAAACATCTTAACCGGACATAACACACACCCCTTGCCTAAAATATTTATGATAGCTATAAACTCACTCGGCAAACTATACGTTATAATCACTAGATCAGATAAAGACAGTAAAATTGGGTTAATGGATAAGAGTTTTTACCAAGAAAAAATCAGTGAACTTTTAAATGATACTACCTATGACAAATTATCCAAATTGACGAAATAATCAGTCATAATGTTCCAATAGATTTCTTCAGAAAAATCAGAAACATCGGTAGAAGTAAGAAAAGCATAGAAATTTTGGAAAAATTTTAAGCAATGAATCACAAGTTACCTTACCTCATATGGCCTCCCCAAAGCTCACAAAGATAATATGGAGAGAGAGAGAGAGTGAGAGAGAGATAGAGAGAGAGAGAGAGAGAGAGAGAGAGAGAGAGAGAGAGAGAGCAAATAATAACGAAATTACCGGATGTAGTGCACGCCATTCAGTTTTACAGCCCATTATGGGAAACCGAATTTTTGCATCGTAAGGATGATAATAATAATAATAATAATAATAATAATAATAATAATAATAATAATAATAATAATAATAATAATAATTATTATTATTATTATTATTATTTATTATTATTATTATTATTATTATTATTATTATTATTATTATTATTATTATTATCATTATTATTATTATTATTATTATTATTATTATTATTAAGACATTTATAAGATATGAAATATCGAGAAATTCAAATAAATCGAAACAGGAGAAAGGAAAGGAAGAAAGAAAAGCAATGAAAAACAAGCACTTGAGATCTGTGTGAAATGGGATCTTGAAAAGCAGAGTAGGCACTGACGCAAAAAAGAAAAAAAAAAAAAAACTAGCCTCGGAAAGTGAACTGAGAACATAACAGAAAACAATTGTCAATAAATCCATAACAAACAGCCATGAAAGTTACAGGACCGGAAAATCAGAACAAAGTCATTATTAAACAACGGCCATTGAAACCCCATTGAAGTAAGATAAACACAAATGGAAGCGAAAAAAGTTGAGAGAGGTTTTGTGCGTTGAATCTGCGAAGGTAATCGCGAAAACAAAGGAATATTGCCGAAGTAAAAATTTGCCCGACTATGAAATATGAAGAAGTTAATCATTCTCTTATTTCTCAAGTATTTCCATCAAAGGACACCGCTATCTTTTCTTCCCTGTAATGCCCCACTCCCCTCCCTTATCTAGTGTCCTGTGGTCATTAGGATCTCGTCCTGTTGTTCCCTGTACTAAAATAGTACAACAACGTATGACTTGTGAGGGACGAGCAAATCATTCTAAGCACTAGTACCAAAAAGACAGTCACAAAGGAAAGTTTCTCAACAAGTCTTTTATGAGTTTGTCTCTAGGGTAAAAAAAGAAAAACGAATAATATCTACTTTTAATCTTTATCGTTTTCCAGTGGTAGAAAATATATTTAATGTTTAAATGATTTTATTTTACAGTATTACGTATGCACTGTTCGTACCTGTCGAATGGAATTTTTTAATATCTTATATTTAACACGTAGGATTTATTAGGAAAATATTTTTGTATGTACCTATTGACAGTCAGTAACACGTTGTATTCAACCCTGTTTTTAGATCATGTAATTCTATGAGAATAAAAAATATCCTCAAAGATGAGAGCTTCTTATGTTACACCGTTGAGAATTTTTTATTATACGACGATTTCATTCTATAACAAAATATTTATTTAGATTATAATTATTTTATGAGATTTACCGTTATTTATAAAACGGAAAAAACCTTTTGGATATGAATAGTGATTTAAGTCTTTAAAAAAATATATATACACATTTTATTTGAGCGCTGGCTCATCTCGAAATTCATGCAAAAATCGTTAACGTTTACGAGTGAACAAAATATTTTGAGGTCATGAAAGTGGAAGTCTCTTTCAATATATTTAACGGAATGAGGAAGAGTAGACAGAAAATTGGTATAAAATAGAATTGTGAACCTGAGTGAAGAATGACCTTTGATATACATTTACAAAAATCCCTATCGATAACTCTCGCGAAAAAGAGCGCTACATTTAACAAAAAAAAGATTACATTTTACTGAACCTTTTACTGAGCTTTAATATGGAAACTGAACATTTCAAAAATGCAGAAAACTTATATCAAAGCTCCAAGGATTTATATAAAACTGTACTAAATGGTTTGATACAACTTGTTAAAGGGTATGAAATTTAAATAGTATCAAGGAAAATACTTTATTTTTTATTGAAAACGGCAGCATTCATATGAAATCAATTGTTTGTTTGTTTGTTTGTATGGTGGTTTAACGTTGCATGGAACCAGTGGTTATTCAGCAACGGGACCAACGGCGAGAGTGAACTTCTATCACCAGAAATACACATCTTTCACTCCTCAATGGAATGGCCGAGAATCGAACCCGCGACCACCGAGGTGGGATGCTAATACCATACCAACCACGCCGCTGAGGCGCTAAATGAAATCAATTGGTGCACTCATTTCATATGATACAAGTTACAACATAAAAGAATAGAATCCGTTAAAGACACACACGTAGTACAGGCGATCTTTATTCGCAAGATGACACTTTCTGTGGTTATAAAGAACAATCTTAGATACGAGTCACTGCTTTATAGCCCAAAATATATTCGTCTAAAATGAAAAAAAGAACACAGGTAAGAACATTGTTGATCGGGTTTAGCCCCTTTAAAATAGATAAAAACTAGGGAAAGAGAGCACAAAAAATCTTTATGGAAAGAACTAGACCTGTTTCCTCTCTTTCTGGAGTTAAAAGTATTTACATGAAATCAAATAAGTATTATCGTCAAGTGAGTCAGAGACATTACGAAATCTCGACGAGCTGCATCATCAAATTTGTTTTGATTTCCACACTACTAAAATTCGCCTTGTGAAATAAGGTGTTCTGTCTTTCTTAAAAACCCTCAAATGCCGAGGAAAATTATGTTTGTGCCTCAGTCGTTCTGATCAGTCTGGAGACCATACTGAACCTGTTGGTGTTGCCGAAAATTTTAAAAAGACCGGGAGGGAGTGTGTGAGCTCTTGTGAGAGGTTCAGTAGCGTCTCCAGACTGTGATCGAGAACGATTGAGGCACAAACATCCATGTCGACATCTTCTCTACAGGGAAAAATGCTATGGAAATGCCACAAATAAGAATGTAACTCGCAATACAGTATAGCAGAGAACCTATCAATAAAGGTACAAATGCTCATATATTATATATAGATCTATATATTAATTATATATATATATTTGATAATCTATATTATTATATAATATACTAGTATTATATCTATATAATTTTAAACTATTTAATAAATATATATATATTATACTTTTAATATATATATGCTTATATATATATAATCTATATATATATATATCTTGACATTCGGACTGTGTATTTGCGTTATGCATTTGTATGTGCAATGTTCCGCTTATAGACAGTCGAAAACTACTAGACCCGAGTTGAACCAAAGTCGGAACATTTATATGTAGATTTTATAGGGGATGGTTTTCAACCGAGTGCCGTTTTGATGCGGCCATGACAAAAAAGAAAGCATTGTTCTGAGGATTCCAAATATGCTCTTACTTTTCTTCTACGGTGAAAAATGACGATGGTATTAGTGGAAGGTTTTTCCCCGGGTACTGTATTGATCCGGATATCCGGTCATGCTAACTTCTTTAATATTAGTTGTAGGGAAAAAAGAAAACATTATTCAATAGAACCTTCACAAATTAAATGGACGACTTCTGGAATATCTTAAAGACTCTAGCATCAAAAGATAATGCATTCCCATTCCAGGGGCATCACTTCGAATCTCCTCTCCAAACGAAGTCATCCCCTTAAGCTTAATCCTACCGGGATAGAAAGGAGGAGATGAGCAAAGTGTTAACCACCTGGCTTGCAAAATATATGAACAAACGCAAAAACGAACATTAATATTTGGGAATCTGGTAAGAAGAAAGAGCGAGTCACTTGTGTGAGTAAGTGGACACTTCACGTCATGCACAGGACTGAGACTCCCTTACCGGATGACATTTTGCATTATAGTTTCAAGCCAACTTTTCTTCATACAATTTCCACTTTTACCCGCAATCCTGCTTCCTAAATCTGTCCCTGATTGGGTGTGAATCACTTCAAGTTGTCGTGAAAATACCTCATCATCATCATCCCAGTCTTACCCCACTTTAGCTTGCCAATTAATTCGTCAAATGGTTCAGCACTGATGCAGCGTCATTATACAAATACCGCTCTTCGGACTGGATGGCTTTTTCGAAATTAAGTTTGGCAGAACCAGGATCGCTAAAATACTATTCTGCCGTTCGGTTTCTGAGTTTTAATGTTTCGACCAACTATTAAAATAAATCGATTAATTATGGAAAGAAAAAAAAACTATTTCATAAATTCCCATAATGACTTATAAAGAAAAGGACTTGGTAGGACTTTTCATTCTCTTTTTGCCCCGCTAATCAAAACTGAACATTTGCAACCCGCGTAAAACGATTCTTTTTATTCCATTAAAAACTTCACGACCATTCTTTTAGCAAGACATTGCCTGATGACCCAAGTGATGTATCGAGCGTGATGACATCATCGGCGATTGGTAACGAATTCTCATACAAAACAGGGACTTTTTGACCAGCTGCGTCAATCGCTCTCTCTCTCTCATCTCTCTCTCTCTCTCTCTCTTCTCTCTCTCTCTCTCTCTCCATTCTTGTTCATTTCCATTGTTCATCTGGTGTTCAGTATATTGTAATTTCTCTGCGAGTTACAAACTGTAGACAGACATTTGCTTACTCCGTTTACCACAATCATGCAAATAAAATGTCATTCATGCCTGAATTAATTTCTAAGTTTGTACTTATTTTGTTAGTGTGTGTTTATTTTTCTCTCTGCGTGCATGTCCGTGCGTGTTTTATACATATTTCCATATCAATTGTTTTTTATCTGAACTGGGAAAGGATTACTACAAAAAAGAGCTTATCTTTTGTGAACGAACTATTCATTAAAACTATAGGGTGCAATTCAATAACTTTTGAATTCGATTGCCTCAGAATATGTCATCAAAACGGATATTTTTATTATATTTGCAAACGCAAAATCCAATTAAACAGACTGAACACTGAAAATACAGTTATAATGTATTACTGTTCCGGTGTGCTTTGCCTGCAAGTTCAAACACAGATTTTTCTCCTGAATATCGTTAATTATTTCCAAAGTAAACTACCGCTACATAAAGACTCGCCTGCAAAAAGAGGTTAAGGGAAATCGAACTAAGTTTAAAAAAAACATAACTTTAAAACATATCAAATGGCTAAAAATGCATATCTCTGAATCTTATTCTTAGCACCAAGTTCTGTTACAGTCACTTTACGTTCGCTGTTACGGCATGAAGACTGACAGAACCGGGACGATGAGAGGTCACCTTCATAAAACCTCTCATAAAAATACACCTGACTGTTTCCTCTCATCCTCGTACAGGGCTTTGAGATTACATGATGGATGAAAACTGAGGGTGAGTTGTATTGAAAATATTTTTGACAGTTTGTAGCAGAGACGAAGTCTTCAATATTGAAACACATACGGAAACTGAAACCTTAGCTCAAAGGGACTGTATTATTTTTTCCTTAAATAAACCAAACCCATCATACGGAAATGGTTATTTTTTTTATTGATGTGTGTAAAGAGTGATCATAGTGCACCAATGATATATGTTCGTAAAGAGACCGTTCGAGGAAACCAATTATGGAAGACTACACCTGAACCTACGAAGATTAGAAACAGCTGGAGAAACAGACTCGTTATCTTTAATGGTCACCTCTGATAAGGCTTAATAAAGAAACGGAGATAATTCCAGTGAACGTCAAAAGAGGCAGTTTTTAAGATAAATATTATGTCGAAGAAAGTATTATAGAATTAACTAGCAGAAATAGGATTAAAGTTTTATTTAGCAAAGGGAGACTATGCACATATCGAGAGATTCTTTTGTACGGTGTGGTATAAAGGAAATATGACAATTCTTTAGAGATGAGAAAAAGAAAAATAATAATGAAATACGCAAGAAAATGAGACAGGTGGGACTGGAGAAATATTGGGGTATTGAATTTGAGAACATTTTTTGGATGAAAATTTTGTTATCTTCGGGTTGTATATTTATGTAAGTAGTAAGCGGGGAGGGTTATTCAGGTAAAAAAAAACCGGGAAAATTTTAGAATAATAAAAGAAGATAAATGGTGATTAAATCCAGTGTAATCGAGTTATGAAAGATTGCTGAAAATAGCACACGAAATCGAAATTCAATGGTGCAAGATTTGAACGAGCCAATGACAGTTTGTGAACGGCTGTAAAGGTGATTGTAGGAGATGTACGACGTTGTTTCCAAATCTGAATGCTGGAAGAACATAAAAAGTTGTTGATGGAATAACTAGCGGGGTTCGGCAGTACACCAATTAGAAAAGCTACAAAAAGATATGGTAAGATCAATAATGATATACTTATTTAGCAAGTTGAAAAGTTACACGTGAAGCTTTGATTTTGGAACTAAAACTGAGAACTGAAGACCTAATGGGAGAAGACCAGGGTCGTCTCAGTGAGTGTTTTGGTCAACTGTATTCATGGAAAATTGGAGGTGCTGATAAAGTATGACCTAGAAGTAATTAGTAAATTTCATGATATTAAAGCTTGGATTAGAATATAAGACAGAAGACAACACGTTCGTTGCACACTTGGATAGCAGACAATAAACACTATGAATCGTTTGCTGTTAAACAGAGATCATGTAAAGCATGCAGTTGTCGAAAGACGAGGAGCTGCAGTTGTTGTCTGGAAGAAGCTGTGAACTGAATTAATTCGTCAGTACTAATGATGTTGACAAATGACAATGGAAGAAAGTTACAAATGCTAGTTAATGCATTAATAAAAGGGAGATTAAAACTGGACGGACATTAGAAGAATAGAAGCTCACATAGCGATGTATGAGTTAAAGTTATTTAATATGTGGTGATCGAAAAACATCCAAGAAATGATGAAGTAAAGCAAAGAATATTGTAGAATATTTACGGGAGTTGAAAGAACTTACTTACGATTTCATTGTCTTGGATATAATAAGGAGACCGATTTGTGTGCAGATGTATAACC
The DNA here is from genome assembly GCF_015104395.2 of Macrobrachium nipponense. Taxonomy (NCBI): domain Eukaryota; kingdom Metazoa; phylum Arthropoda; class Malacostraca; order Decapoda; family Palaemonidae; genus Macrobrachium; species Macrobrachium nipponense. The sequence goes on from NC_061092.1 coordinate 57,248,273, forward strand.
CATCCAATGCAAAATGCAGATTTTCATTTCTTCTATTCTTTGAACAACGACCCTTGTAATATCAAAAAACCCGTATTCCACACACACACACACACAACACACACACACACATTATATATATATATTATTTATATATATATCTATATATATATATATATATATATTTATATATATATATATATATATATATATAGAATATATATATATATATATATATATATATATAATTTATATATATATAGTATATAATATATTATATATATATATTATATATATATATATATATATATATATATATATATAAATATATATATATATATAAATGTATGTATTGTGTGTCAAATGGGTTAACGTATTATCATACACCTTCGGTTCCCTAAACGGGGTTCGGCAAGGGGATATTCTCTCTCCATACTTTTTTAATACGTACACATGTGCCTTGAATGTCAAACTGCCTTGAATGTCAAACTGAACTCACTCCCAATCGGATGCACTGTCAATAAAACAAACTATTAACAACCTCTGTTAAGCCTACGATATGGTTCTAATTTCCCCATGTGTGCCAGGTCTCCAACGAGTCATCAACACTTGCCGCCAATATGCAGAGGAATTTTGTATCATTTACAACAAAACCAAGACCCAGTGAATGTCGCTGTTCCCGAGGTCGCTTCAGCATATTGCAGAACCACAAATTTTCCTCGGAAACCATCGGCTGGAATTTGTGCACGAATTTCTGTATTTGGGTCACATTGTCACCGACGACCTAAAAGATACGGCAGAGATTGAAGAGAGGCGTCGTAAACTATGTGAACTGGCAACATGATTGCAAGGAGGTTTGCCTTCTGTCACCGAGACGTGAAACTGCTGCTCTTCCGCTCGTTCTGCTACAGTATTTATGGATGTTCCCTCTGGACGAACTATACCGGAGAGACCATGACGTATCACTGTTGTGCACAATGACATTCTGAGACGCCTCACAAACACGCCACGCTACCACTCCACCACACAGCTGTTCATAGAAAACCACCTTGACAAATTAAAAATCGTTGTCAGGCGAACAATGTCCAGTCTGGTAACCCGATTGAGAAACAGCAACAACTCGCTCATACAAAGCATCCTAAGGAATGAAGCAAGAAGATCTAAATTGTGAGAAAGATGGGAAAATGAGGCCTTTGTCCCCTAAAGAACTTAATCTTTGTATTGGAAAGATGTCATCTGCAGATTCTGTCATTATTATTATTATATTTATTGCTGATATATTACTTTTTCTATATTACTGTGAATACTATCAAGTTGAAGTTTTTTTACATTCAATTTTCGTATCTAGCCCTCTGGACTTGACTACTGTAACCACCTAAGGTCTCTAGTTGAAATTTAAGTTATATAGTCTGTGCACTAACTGTTATAACTATCAATAGGTTTTTTTTTTTCTCACAATATTATTACTGTTATTAACAGTATTATGAGTACTATCTTTTATGATACCTCAACTATTTTGTGGATAAGTGCCGACTATTCATTTTTTTTATCATGTTGTATCATGTATCTAGATTATGTATGTTACTGTCTGTATTTTGTATTTCCATTGTTATATGGCCCTGAGCTGAAATAAAGGATATTATTATTATTATTATTATTATTATTATTATTATTATTATTATAGAGTATAATTTGATGTCTGTATGTACGCACAAATCATTTTGATCATCCATTAGATTAAAGAATTGCGTTCCCAACACATTCATCTCCCCATATGTACTACACGGGTAAATCACTACAGTAAAAACCTAATGATATTTTTCTTTCAACAAGACAAACAATTTCAAGGTTAGATATCTATATACTTTTTTTATAAAAGGTTTTTTTCATCGTAATTTATATGCTTAGTTTTAATATTAGCAGTCTGAACAACAAAGGGTCTATTTGATCTTTTTTCCACATGCATAAAAATCTTGTTTTTTTGAGAGAAGGTACAAATGTTTGACTTTGTGATGCCTTGCTGACACATTAGAAGCCTACATGCACAATAATAGTTCCCAAGGGACACATATACCAGAACAGCATAGATGTTGCCTTGTGTAGGCGGGGATTTTAACTACCTTAAAAGATGCCAGCATTGGCCCTAGATATATATATATATAGATATATATATATATATATATATATATATATATATATATATATATATATATATATATATATATATATATATCAATTCAAGCTACAAATGTCCTTTAATATCTAAATTCACTTTACCTCCCAAATGATATATTTTCATATATGTACCGAAGGGGAATTTTTTTAATTGATAATAATTTCGTCCCCCCATGGGATCGAACCACCGTCCAAGTGGACGGGGACGAAATCAGGACGGTCAGTGACGCTATCCAATCAGCCAACAGAGACGCTATAAGTTCATATCGATTCTGACCTTACAAATCACCCTCGATCTGGATGCATTCGTAATTAGAATCGATATGAAACCCCGTCTACCATGTTGGCCAATTCGAGCGTTTGACGAACGTAGCCTTTGTTATGAATAATTATCACATCGAACCGTGATCCATTTATATATCAATTCAAGCTACAAATGTCCTTTAATATCTAAATTCACTTTACCTCCCAAATGATATATTTCATATATGTACCGAAGGGGAATTTTTTAATTGATAATAATTTCGTCCCCCCCATGGGATCGAACCACCACCGTCCAAGTGGACGGGGACGAAATCAGGACGGTCAGTGACGCTATCCAATCAGCCAACAGAGACGCTATAAGTTCATATCGATTCTGACCTTACAAATCACCCTCGATCTGGATGCATTCGTAATTAGAATCGATATGAAACCCCGTCTACCATGTTGGCCAATTCGAGCGTTTGACAGAACGTAGCCTTTTGTTATGAATAATTATCACATCGAACCGTGATCCATTTATATATCAATTCAAGCTACAAATGTCCTTTAATATCTAAATTCACTTTACCTCCCAAATGCTATATTTTCATATAGTACCGAAGGGGAATTTTTTAATTGATAATATTTCGTCCCCCCATGGACGAAATTATTATCAATTAAAAAATTCCCCTTCGGTACATATATAAAAATATATCATTTGGGAGGTAAAGTGAATTTAGATATTAAAGGACATTTGTAGCTTGAATTGATATATAAATGGATCACGGTTCGATGTGATAATTATTCATAACAAAAGGCTACGTTCTGTCAAACGCTCGAATTGGCCAACATGGTAGACGGTGGGTTTCATATCGATTCTAATTACGAATGCATCCAGATCGAGGGTGATTTGTAAGGTCAGAATCGATATGAACTTATAGCGTCTCTGTTGGCTGATTGGATAGCGTCACTGACCGTCCTGATTTCGTCCCCGTCCCACTTGGACGGTGGTTCGATCCCTCATGGGGGGACGAAATTATTATCAATTAAAAAATTCCCCTTCGGTACATATATGAAAATATCATCTTTGGGAGGTAAAGTGAATTTAGATATTAAAGGACATTTTGTAGCTTGAATTGATAATATAAATGGATCACGGTTCGATGTGATAATTATTCATAACAAAAGGCTACGTTCTGTCAAACGCTCGAATTGGCCAACATGGTAGACGGGGTTTCATATCGATTCTAATTACGAATGCATCCAGATCGAGGGTGATTTGTAAGGTCAGAATCGATATGAACTTATAGCGTCTCTGTTGGCTGATTGGATAGCGTCACTGACCGTCCTGATTTCGTCCCCGTCCACTTGGACGGTGGTTCGATCCCATGGGGGGACGAAATTATTATCAATTAAAAAATTCCCCTTCGGTACATATATGAAAATATATCATTTGGGAGGTAAAGTGAATTTAGATATTAAAGGACATTTGTAGCTTGAATTGATATATAAATGGATCACGGTTCGATGTGATAATTATTCATAACAAAAGGCTACGTTCTGTCAAACGCTCGAATTGGCCAACATGGTAGACGGGGGTTTCATGTCGATTCTAATTACGAATGCATCCAGATCGAGGGTGATTTGTAAGGTCAGAATCGATATGACTTATAGCGTCCTCTGTTGGCTGATTGGATAGCGTCACTGACCGTCCTGATTTCGTCCCCGTCCACTTGGACGGTGGTTCGATCCCATGGGGGGACGAAATTATTATCAATTAAAAAAATTCCCCTTCGGTACATATAGAAAATATATCATTTGGGAGGTAAAGTGAATTTAGATATTAAAGGACATTTGTAGCTTGAATTTGATATATAAATGGATCACGGTTCGATGTGATAATTATTCATATATATATATATATATAAATATATATTATATCTATATATATATATATATATATATATATATATATATATATATATATATATATATTATATATATATATATACTATATATATATATAATGTGTGTGTGTGTGTATTGCCTGCATATGATAAATATTGCAAATGAACTGTCTCGCATCTTAGTTTTTATTGTCTATGATTATAAATCCAACGATTTATGATTGTGCTGTGCCTTAAAATATTTGGAATTTGCGATAAATCTTCATTGTGCTCAGAAATTCATCGCGAAACAAGATTCTTATTGATAACGAAAGGATGAAGCTAATGACAGATAAGCCTGCACTTACAGCTTTGTAGTGAAACAAATTTATGATCAACAAATGGAAGTTTTCGTAACAGTTACGTTATCCCTCTTCATCGATGATATACCTAATAATATTAGCAATTCATTATTTATTAATAGTGCTTTTGATATTCTATTTTAAAATAAATATAGGCCGTTATTGTTGTCTCCGTGAACTCTATTATTAGTTTTATCATCATTTTGCCTCCCAGATTACAACTGCAACGCACAAAACATCCACATAACCAGCAACGTCGAAAAGCTTTTTAACAATTCTTCACGTCATATTGAGACCCATGAATTTGTGTTTATGGTCAACCTCTCTCTCTCTCTCTCTCTCTCTCTCTCTCTCTCTCTCTCTCTCTCTCTCATGGATTTTCCATTAAACACGACCGTGAAGGAGCGAGTTTATCGAGAATACCAAAGAGGGACACCAGGATCATTTTATTCCCCGGAGTGTCGCAATGTAATTTGTATGACTGTTTGGTCGGTTATTTCAATTAAAAAAACAAAATTAGCGGTATTTTTGTTTTTATAATTTTAGTTTTCATGCATATACAATTTCTCTGGATAAGGATTATTTAATCCAGAATTAGCACATGGAGTCCCCCCAGATAAATGCAGGAACTTTATAAAAACTACCTATTAACTATATAGTAATAAAAAAAAAAAAACAATCTTGCTGCGTCTTTTGTATTTACGTTATTACGTCACAAAAGAAAGTGATGCTACAGTGAGCAAATATAATAGGCAGAGAGCGCAAAAGCCAAGACAATTATTCTTTCTGCTATTAATTTACTGTAAAAGAACACCGTCCTCACTTGAAAACAACCTAGGCTTTATAGCTGCAAATTGGATGTTGATCATACATCCTCCAATCATCAAGCATACCAAATTGCAGCCTTCTAGCCGCAGTACTTTTAATTTTATTCAAGATTAAAGTCAGCCATAATAGTACTTCTGGCAGCTCTATAGTACGAGCAACGTAGGCCACAGTTAGACCGTGACTGAGTTTCATGGGCCGCGTCTAAACATTTTATGGGCGGTGGCTAAGGCCACCACCGGACAAATAACTCGATTACCCCGGAAAAACTTTTATAGTTGTTTATTGTGTGTTGCTACGCTTGAACATCAAAGTCTCCTAAAACGATGTAGAAAGAGAAACAGGGGCAGGTCTGTGAGAACTTATTGTTTATTAGTAAATGTGAACGGCATTTTGCTCTCAAGAGTAACAAAATGCAAGCGCAATAACTTATTTGAAAGTGGTAACAAATCTGAGCAAACTGCAATTACGTGAAAAAATAGGAAAAAACGAAAACGAAGGGGAATAAAGACCGATAAATAGCATATGTAATAGAAGTAGAGAAATAGCTTTTTAATACATAGAATATTAACATAAAAAGAAAATCATTAATTGTTATCTATTTTCACAACACAACTTCGTTTTCTCATGAACATGACGTCAAATTTATCCAAATATGTTCAATGAATGTTGAAGGAAAGTCATCGATTTTGATTGCAATTCAGGAACAGATTCAAATGGCGGCTGTAATGCTTCTTTATAACACTCTTTTATCTCCTCTAATTATTCTTTTTATCTGGATTTTTCATTTCCCCAATTTTCTTGTGGCCAATTCAAATCAACCCTGATATTCTCCATACGGATCGATGAATTACTTTGGCTGAATGTTACAAATACCTTCAGTTCCGGGTAACTTGGTTTTTAAAATAAATTGTACAACATATAATTCTTACGTGTCTTATAATATATATATTTACTCACATATATGTATATATATATATATATATATATATATATATATATATATATATATATATATATATATATATGTATATATATATATATATATATATATAGTATATATATATATATATCTATATATATATATATATATATATATATATATATATATATATATTATATTATATATATATATATATATATATATATATATATATATATATATATATATATAATAAATATATACGTATATATATATATATATATATATATATATATATATATATATATATATATATATATATATATATGAATCCATTTCTGAAAATCATAAAATATTTATCTATAGTGTGTTTGAAACTAATTTTTGACAATTGTGTGGGATTAAAATGGAGGCCTGAAGAGAAGCAAGAGAAAATCATTAGAAATAGTAACAGCAGTTATGACAATCAGCTTCATCATAGTGAAGGCAAAGTTGAACCATAATCATGATTACTACCATTAGTCAGGCATCTGAGGTTAAGTTCATTCCAGATAAGAAGAATAATGATTTACACGACGTAGAATCTCATGACCTAATTTCATTACTTTCAGAGTAAGTCAACTGCCGGAGTAGGAAACCAGTCACAGAATTCCGGTGATGATTTACTTCTTTATAACAAAGCACATTTTCAGCATAGGTTTTATGAAGAGGAAGTCGCATTCGTCTGAGGCCGTTTAGTGCAAAAGATTGTCTTCTTTTCTCTTGCAAGGGTGAGAAACAAGTGACCAAAAACAGAGCACTGAAAGAGACCCAAAGCAGAGTAAACATTTCAATGCAAATGTCAAGAGAGGCTGTCTGGGTAAAGGGCAATCCTGAAGGGTTAATGGTGATACCGAACAAGATGGAAATAGACGTTTGGCCTGTCATACAACATGCAGTTGTGTCGTGTATCTATTTTGAAATTTGATTTCACCGTTCAAGATATTTGATACTTGAGGACAAAATGTTGATGGAAATGAAGAAGCAGGTATGAAAGCTAATGAGTAAGCTAAGTAGTATGAAATAGATAATATTCACTTGAGCAGCCTAAGGAAACAAACACTGAAAAAGTATGACAGGGAGAAGAGAACCAAAGAGGAGAACAGAGAGAAGGAATTCATTTAAATGGGTATTCTCCTCCAATATCCGTCCTCCTGATTTATCGTCAGTCTACCAAAACAAAAATCGAGTAAACGTTCACAAACGAATTCTGCATCTCCTGGATACGGAGTTAATTCTGTTTCTGGGGTCCCTACATTTTAACATCAACACTCTGGATAATGACCGAGAAATGCAACATTCTCCGTTTTAGAATAGAGGCGGAGAGCGCTGTTAGTAGTAGTATTTTTATGCTTATAACAGTATAATACACAAGCAACACAGAGGGAGCACAGAAGAGCAGGTAAAGTCAGAAGTAAGTAAGAGACGTTTGAATAAGCAATTGCATCCCTAAGAGAATGCTGTCCCGTGTTAATTGAGTTCTTCGGAGGTTTTATAAGTTAATTATATCTTAGTTTAATCAGACCACTAAGCTGATTAACAGCTCTTTTAGGGGTGGCCCGAATGATTAGATTTTTATTTACGGAGCTAGGAACCAATTGGTTACCTAGCAATGGGGCCTACAGCTTATTGTGGGATCCGAACCACGTTATATCGAAAAAATATCTTCTAATCACCAGAAATAAATTCTTCTGGATCCTCATGGGCTAACATGGAGATCAAACTCGGGCTATCAGGTTGATAGATAATTACATAACCACTCGTCCAATGAGGAACTTTGGAGGTTTGTTGAAATAGGTGGATGGTGGAAGTCTGTAAATATTTATAGAAATGGCAGTTGAGGATATATGGAAGTCACTGAATATGAGGTTGCAGAAAGGAAAGACACAACAATGGATGGAATTACAATTGAGGCTACTCAGTATGATGGTGAAAGTGCAATTAAAGAGCTGCCGGTGATATGCAACGTATTTTGGGACGAAGAAAAATTTCTCGAGTAGTTAAAAGTGCATATAGGTACATTATATTCCTAAACATACCAAGGAAGGTGTCTGATATGATTTTGATTGAGAACAGCAGGACTAAAAGACAAGGACAGTGCAGTATGAGTTTATACATGGTTGAGAGTCATTCAGTTACATATTTGTAATAAAATAGTTAAGTGAGAAGTTGAAGGTATAAGGGAGAAGTTGAATGAGGCATACATGGAACAAGAACAAAGTTTGACAGAACAGATATGCAGGAAATACAGATTGAAGCTGATTCAAATTATAAGTTTATGATCGAAGTAATGTATATGTTAGCAAATGTAAGTGAAGTTGCAGTTAAATATAAAACAGGTCTTACCAAAGGCCCTTTTGTATTTTAGTGGATATTTGATATTAATTGGATGGAGTAATTCGTAAAGTTAGGCGAAGGACATTGAGATAAGAGAAAGTGCCGTGAATGGGGTGAGGGATGCTGATGTTTAGTAATAATGCAAAACTGATCACAGGTCATGGAAAGCAACTGCAGAAACTGGAAAGCTGAGATAAAATGTCAGTAGTAAAGTAATAATAGAAATTACAAACAAGGCAATAAATGTTAATAAGGGAAGTGAAAGAACAAAAGCAACTCACTCATTTAGTATTTTAGAGTAAATATAACAGATATTAATGAAGCATGGATGGTTGCTATGGAATAATTGGACCGGAAAAATACTTGTAGTGTCTATGGATATCAAGTTCTGAAAGGGATTGTTAAGCCAGTTCTTCTTTGTAGAAGTGAAGTTTAAAATGAATGGGGAATATAATCCTCTATACTTAAAAGAAGTTTTAGAAGGTCAGTGTAAGTAAAAGGTTGCATCATAGTACTTTGATGATGCTTAGTTGTGTGAAAGAACTGTTAGGAGAGAAGAGGAAATATGCCCAAGAAGTATTGGACAAATAGAGAGAAATGTATTGAAAAGTCAGAGTCCTGATATTGTTGTTGCCTGAGAGTGCATGCAAGAATTAAGTGGATGACCTTGTGTGCAGGGGGTTCGATGTGTTACTGAAGTGTGCGTATGAAGTACCTATCATTTTGGAAGTGTATTTGGACGATAAGCTCATTAAAAAATTTAGCAGATTGAACATGGTTGTGGCAGCGATTATATTAATACTTTCATTGTAAAAACTCCATGTTAGAAAAACGATACATGTGTCAAAACCACAATGTATATCTTACCAACTATTCTTATGTTTAGCATTCTTGTTATTATGTATTTTGTGTACTAGTGATGATTACTGAAATGCATTATCTAATGTATGGCAGATTTCACAATAACATAATTTAGAATTAAAGATTTAATGCATAATAGGGAGAGAGATTGTATTCCCAGACCAAATGTTCTGAAATTGGCCGAGAGAGATTTCAAGAGTCGCTTTTGCTGTGAGTCGAGTGTCATCAGTTGAGATAAGGAAGACTCCGCACTCTGTTTATTAAGGGGAGCACCGACTCCATAAGGCCCCCTTCCAGACTAAGTGCTTATAGACACCGTAGGATTGAAGGGATTTGTGTCAAATTTTTACCAGTTTTTTTTTTTTTTTAAATAGTAATCAAACTTTTCAAAGAGAAAAAGTTTTAGTATTATATATATATATATATATATATATATATATATATATATAACTATATATATATATGATATATATCTATATATATATATATTGTGGCAAATTGCCAAGTGTTTGGTTACTAAACTTACCAATAATTAATTGTTACCTCACCACACCTGAACCTTCATCACAGGTAACATACAAATGAATACTCTAAAGGCAACAATGATCCCTTACACAACTTACCAGTATTACAGTAAATCAGACTAAGTTCATTAAAACAGGTGTGAGGTAATCTTATATGCAATTAAATTAATTAAAAGGTATCATTCCATCAACAATTTTAAAAGTCTAAGTATTTCCCTGATTTCAGAAGTCTAAGTACTTCCCTGGTTCTAACTCACTTCAATCAAATTGAAAGAAAACAACTCAATTACCACTCAATGTTTCTACCTAAACACAATTAAATATACAGGTGAAAAAGAAAACAAATATAAAAATTTTATATACAATATTTATTATCAAACTCAAAATTTATAAGTGAAATTCACAATATCAGGGAAATTTACTGCTACTTGAAAACAACAAAGTTTAACTAATTTTTGAATTAATTAAGTAAAATTAAGTGAAAATTACTTTATCACGAAAATCAAGAAAATTATTTAATTCAATCAAAATTTAAGTGCTAGGTAATACCGA